>NC_080386.1:104370875-104670875 GCF_014773155.1 Arachis stenosperma | reverse complement strand
GGTGAGAATGAAGGCTTAGAAGTCTGAAATTCGGCTTTAAAAACTCATAAATCAGTTTTTAGTGAAAACGAGGTCACGCGTGCGCGTCGTCTATGCGCACGCGTGGGAAGCGGAGAAAAAGGGAGTGTCGTGTAAGCGTTGCCCATACGCATGCATGGGAAGCATAGAGGTAGGGTGACGCATGCACGTCAATCACGCGTATGCGTGGTGTGTTTTGTGCTCCTCGCACAAAACCAGCACGACACCATCACAACTCTCTGGTTTCTCTACTACGCACCTGCATCAGCACAGCGACGCGTACGCGTCATCCATGCGCACGCGTGGGGGAGTAAAAATTGTGAGTGACATGTGCGCATCGGCCATGCATACGCGTGGGAGTACGTTTTACCAAAAATTTTACTAAGTTTAAAAGCTGCAAAATTACCTTTTCAAACCCCAAACTTCCGATGGGCATAACTTTTTCATTTCAAATCATTTTCCATCCGTTCTTTGAATGACATAAACATCTCTGATCCAATTTTATTTCTAAATAAATTTGACACAAATCAGGGATCCGGAGACCAAGTTACGCTCTATCAAAGTAGACCCAAAAACTACAATTTCATACAAACCCACAAAATTCCATTTTCAAAACAAACCAATTTCAACCCTTTTCAATACCAACCAAAATATATAAAAATTAAAAAAGAAAAAGGGTAAGAGAGAACTATGGTGGTTTCTCGTATTACGGGAGATTAGTAGACATCATTGAGCTAAACTACAGTGGTCAATTCACGGTGGTTTTGTTCAAGTGTCTTTGGGTTGACACCACATCGGGCAGAGGCATACGACAAGATATCTTGGGCCATACCTGTGTCAATTTTGGCACTCTGACTCACACCGGTGATCGAGAAGACGACGAGCCATACAACTTAGCATCTGAGGCGCGTCTAATGTTCTACGTGGATGATGAGGTTGACAACAAATGGAGTGTAGTAGTCCATGTGAAGCCAAGAGATTTGTTCGACATGGGTGAAGATTATGAACATTGTGAGGTCGACCTTCATCCCCAGCCTTGCTTATCTAGGTTGCCTGAATTTGATCTCGAAGGCTTACGGTTAACACGAGACGGCAATTTAGAAGAATCCACTAATGACGGCGTTGAAGATTGTGATGAGGCCACCGATTCATAAATACATTTCGTCATCATGCATTTAGCTCATATTCATATGAGATTCTGCATAAATAATACTATCATGTTTCAACAATGATTTGCCGTTACTTGAATTTTAGTCATATCATTAGATAATAGATTGAACTAATTGAGTTATTTTAGATATTTAAATACTTGTTCTCTCATAATAATCTCTTTTATCTAACTGGTTTTTACAATGCTATAGCCTCTCCTTCAAGTCTTCTTACAATTATATGTTTATATTGCATGTGTACATTTTTTCTTTTTCTGTGGCCTATCAGGAAAATTGGAGCGCCGAGACTTCTTTTTGGTTTTCCAAGGTCACTGGTTCGTAGAAAAGATGATAAATGCATCTCCGTTCTCTTCGTTTGACCACGCAACATCCTTTGCAAGACAGTTGTGGTTCAAAGAGTCCCGTATACAATCATGGCTAGATGCATTTTCTGGACACAGACACCTCAATCAAGCCAGAGGTCATGTGCCCACTTCAATGATGAAGGTTTGATTGCTACTACCCGTTTAAATTTAGAGGTATTTTTCATATTTTTTGGATGATCAAACCCGACAAAGATTTCGGTTAATCATGTTAAAATTTTAGGATTTGTTTCAATGGGACCGAAGGTACGTCGCTAAATTTGGATTTGAGTTTACAACAAGTACAGACACATGGTGCTCAGAGAAAATACTTGCTGATGTGAAGGTAAATATTCATGTGTTTACTCTTGTATTTTATAAAGGTTCTTTATTAGCAATAAGGAGTATATAGTAGTCCATGTTAGCTAAAAATAGCTATGATTAGCTAGCTAGTTATTATACACGTCAAATTCTCTTTCATATTTGGTTAGAGAAATACATTTAGTTTTCAATTAATTTGAATTTCCTAGGGTAGATAGTTTGCTTTACAATTTTAGCTACTCTGATACTCACTACATCTCTAACTTATCTACATTGCAACCTTGTGAAACTTTTGCTATTGGTTTGATTCTTGGTGCACAATTCAACTCTCAATAAGCTTAAAATAGTTGTGTAGTTAGAAATTGAAGGGAGTACTAGATAATTAAGCTGCTGCGAGACATCTTTATTTTCTTTCTTACTGTTCAATCTTATCTAAATGTCTGGTTACACATCTGGCTATTCTTCATAAAGGGCTTTTTTTGCAGGCACGCTATGAAAATATTCTTGTCGTTGAACTGGATATTGCAGCACAGGAGGAATTCAAACTCATAGAACATGGACTTGATCGACTATGGGAACATAAGAAAGATATAACTTCTACTATGTTAATATAATAAGATTATGTTCACACACTAATGCTTCATATTTCACTATTGTTTGGTCATGATGCAACACTCAGGGTTATCTCGAGCCGAGATTCAAGCGGGATCCGAAGAACTGGGGGAGGTGGTTCCAGATTCAATGGAGAAAGATGACGTTATAGACTCCGATAGTTCTAATGAGGCCGATTCTGCTGGACGAAAGGCTTCCATGCTGTCCTATGACCTCAATAGAACGCCAGAAGAGAATGAATATCCTTATAGTGGAATGTCTCCTGAGAAAAAGAATGCGTGGCACTTGACAATGTGGGCAACACGATACTTGAATCCTTGAGGGCAATGCTTTAGTTTAGGTGAAGAATTTCGATTCACGTTGTATAGGATAGCCGAGACTTATTTGTTGATCTTGTCATGACTTTATAACTATTCATATTGTTATTAGAGATTGTTCTTCCTAGAGAGTTTTTAATATTAGAGACTTAGAAAATCTGATATTTAATCAAGATTGGTACATTTATTTTTTTTGAGGTCAATAATTCTTGAACTAGGGTTATTACATGCATTTATGCTGTGCTGCTTAACAGTGAATCATCTAAAATGCATTTGGTACAAGCATTTCAATTTCTGAATTAGTTTGGATGTGTGGTAACATCTCCTGAAATTGTTTATGCCTCTTTCATTTCATTATCTCTCGAAAATTGAAACCAACTATGCTTCTTTTTAATTCTTATTTCAATTAGGAATAAGGTATAGCTTTCGTTGTTTTTTTCCCAATATTCTTGCATTGGAATAAGATTATGTCGTATTCAATTTTAGACATTTTGGTCAATATTATGATATTAATTTTCAGATAATTTTTTTGAGTAATTATGTATAAATATGGTAATTGTAATTTTGCAGTAAGTAAATTTTGATTGGGTGAGTACTTAAAGTTTGATATTATATATTGTGTAAGTATTTAGAGTATATTAAAAGAATACGTTAATAATTTGAACAGAAAAATTATTTTGCGTAAATTTATTATGAAATTTTTTTTGTTGAATTATTTTACTTTTATTCCTTAAAAACATATCCTAATAAAAAAATCTGTTACAATAATTTACATCCAATAGGAATATCTTAATGAGGTTACTGTGAAAAAATGGGTAGAAATTTTTTTATTTAACGTAATTGACAAAAGAATATTTTTAATAATAAATCTCTCTTTATGAATAATATTAGAACTTAAATTTAGACAACAATTATCATTATATATTGTATAAGTATCAATAGTATATTAAAATAGTACGATAATAATTTAAAGAGAAAAATTATTCTTTGTACATTTAATTAAAAAAATTATCTTGTTTAAACTATTTTGTAAGTGGAGCCATTTTTATAATCTTACTATTGAGAGTGAGCAATTTATTTAATTTTTTTACGGTTGAAAATGAAAAAGTTATATAATTTTCTTGTGGGTTAATACGGAATTTATAGAACGTGAGTACGTGATTGAATATATAATTTTAGATTATAAAAGGGTAAAGTATACATTTTGTCCCTGAAGTTTGACAAAAGTTTCAAAAATACCCCTAAATTTTATTTTGTTTTAATTTTGTCCTAAAAATTTTCGATTTGCATCAAATATACCATTGGCAGCTAATTTTTCAAAAAATTTAAGACTAATTCAAGAATAATTTCATAAGAACAACCCTCAACACAAGCAAATCAAGCATCATTTTCATGCATTATTGTTAGATTGGTCTTAAATTTTTTAAAAATTTAGCTGTCGGGGATATATTTGATACAAATAAAAAATTTTTGGGACAAAATTAGAACAAAATAAAACTTCAGAATATTTTTGAAACTTTTGCCAAACTTTAGGGACAAAAAGTATATTTTACCCTTATAAAAATAAGGGTAAAATAGAAAAAAAGGGTTGGATACCAAACTCTCCATATTCCCATTATATATTGTTATAGATATACATTAATAATAACCGATACTTATTATTGTTAATTATCGCTGTTTTATTATTATCTTTTTGTTGTTATTATTATTATTATTATAAAATAGTGGAAAACCAATTTTACACACTAACACATTGCTAAAGCCAAAAGTGAAATCATTTAAGAAACGACACCCAAATCCTCATTCTCCCTTGCGTCACTCCAATTGAACCTAACCTCCAGCCGTGTCTCCCATAGCCTCAAGCCGTCGAAGCCCTCTCCTGATGAAGGCCTGAGATACCGCTTCTCTCGTCTATCGCAGCTCTTGCCTTTTGAAGGGCTACTGTTCCGTCTTCTCTTCTCAGGTAAGCATTCGTCCACTAATTATTTTTTATTTATATATTTTGATCGAAGCTTTTACCTAGACCTAGCAACATGCATGGCTATATAATTTGCTTATAGATGACCCAGGGGTATAGTTCATGAAACTACATTGTATTAGGAGCATTTTTCTTTGATTCCAAGTTGTGACTTTGGAGGCAAGGCTTTCATTTACAAGACATCATTGGAAAATGTTCATATTACGCTTTATATGCGGCTACAAGATCACTTTCAAAAATTTAAAATTTAACATAAATTAAAAAACAAGACTGAAATGTCTCATAAGTTGCTTGAGATTATGAATAAGAAAAAACAACTATGGACCATGATTATTTGTATAATTTTTTGTGTGCTTGTTGGTGTCAGGAGTTTAAGATGGCTCGGAAAGGTCGATACACGAAAAAATCAAATTGGGACCAGGATTTCAACAACCTCAAATGGGAGCGACTGCGACTTTGAACTCCCACCATGATGGCTCTCCAATTCTCCCGACCAGTGGTGATAATGTTCCCGCAAGTGGTGATAGTGTCCCCGCAACTTCACGCCCGTTCCGTCTCCCTCGAAGTGAACCAAGGCCTGCTCCACAAATGAGCACAAATAGTGCCCAGAACTCGCTGCCAGGCCATCTAAACTTGGACGCTAATGCAAATGAAGTACCTCTTCTTGATGAAGAAGTTGACAACCTCCTTGATGCTTTTGGAGCTCAGAGTCACAGAGGACGTAAGACTACAGAATTTTGGACGGTTAAGATCATCGGTAGTGTATTTAATTATTTTTCTTCGATCAACAAGATTTAGGCTCCACCCATTGTTAATTTACACTATACTCTAATTCATTCATCCCAAATGCTTTCCATTGCAACACAGTCAATGACAATTGACCTTCTCCATTGTTTGAATTGTGTTTTTTATTTCTTGTTTTATATTTTTTAATTGAAAAAATGTATTCTGTGGCCTATCAAAATATTTTTTTAAAAAATTCTGAATTATTATATTAATTTAATTTTTGTCTCCGACATTTAAAATAAATTTTAAATTTGTTTTGTATTATTAATTTTTTACATTAAAAGTCAGTCATTTTTTTAAAATTTGTTTCAAGTGTTGCAATTCTACACCAATTTATGCATGTTTTATGCTGGTTTGATCCATCATGCTTCTTTTGCTAAGCGTATAATAAGGTATTATGTTAATATTATTATATTATATATTAATTTTCTTGCATGCTGTCCACAACGGATACACGTATAAGGTATTATATTTAGCTTATAGATTTTGATGGTACAATCAAGCCGGCAAAACTAAGCGTGAGGGAGGCTATGGAATTGCATAACGCTTGAAAGATCGTGCTCAGGTTCAACAATGCAAAGCAAGCAATTGGAGACGAAGCTGGACTGTTGAGTGGCGTGCTTGGTCTGCTGGGATCTGATTATGAAAAATTTTCTATCTATAGAAAAAAATTGGTGTCCGATTACCACTAAAGACAAGGTTTATAACGAATGTGTCAAGGTAAAAGTTTATATCTCCTTTGAATTAAATCTGCTTATTTTTACAATTATTGACAACTTGTATTATCTGTGTAGCAAATTTTCTACTTTGATGAAGATAGCGAAGGAACTATCAAGAAAAATATTTTGAAAAGTATGGGGAAGTCTTGGAAGAAAACAAGGCTGAGGTTGTATGATGATTTTTATGAGCCAACATTCACGATTGAACAAAATATTGAGCATCGCCCGCTGGGAATTGATCGAGAGCATTGGAGATGGTTCCTTGACTATCGCACCAAAGTTGAGACGAAGGTAATCCAATGTATCATTGTTACACAACAATACTATTTTATGTTGCATTGAGTCTTTTTCTATGAGTTTCTAATTGCCCTTTGTCTTTGATGGACCAATAGGAGAAGTGCAGGAAAAACGTGATCAATCGATCAAAACAACTATATACCCACACTGGCGGTTCAAAAAGATTCGCACGGCGGGTGGAAGAAGAGGTACTTTACTTTTTTATTAACTCTTTAGACTATCTTTGTGACTTAATTTTCCTTGATTTTGTGGAATATGATAATGGTAAAAACTTTGTTGTTACAGTCAAAACAACAAGGAAGGAGAGTCGGTAGAGGAGAGTTATGGATCACAGTGAACAAAAAAAAGATGGCTCATATATTAATGATGAAACAAGAACAATTAGTGTAAGTACTACTTGTTATAATTTATCGATAAAATTATGATCTCAAATAGGGTAATAGTTTACTTCTATATGAAATGATATATGATCTTTTCTTAATTTTATTGTGGCATTTATACTATGATATATGACCGACAAACATTCAAATTTGATTCTATGTAATTTTTAAATCTTATAAATTTTTGGCACCATGTTGATTATAATTTATATAAGCTTCATTGGTAGAGAAAAATATGCAATTCCAAAATTTCTTCCACAGTTGACACTTTTGCTCTTTTTTTAAGCATTTGATAGTCTTTATCTTTGTAAAAGATTTGATCTTTTTTTTCTTGGTTTTAGAATTTATTTTGGTTAAATTGCTACTAGTTATTGAATCATTATTTCTGAGCTAATATAAAAGAAGATTGAAAGACAAGGATTTGGTAGGGCTGTTGACATTTAAAGGGTGAATGCTAAGATATGGAGGGTTCTTGTGGGAAAGGAGATGTTGCTGTTATCTAATTATCTTAGAATTCATTTAGTTGATTCAACAAATTATGCTCTTTCTCATCTTTCTCATCTATTTTTTGATGATTTATTTCTCTGACTTATTTAATTATATATGTCATAAGATTTATTGTTTGTGTTATTTCTAAATCTAGATGAATGGATTGTAGTTAACGAAGATTACAACGAATTTTGATAAAGGAGGTTATTTTTGGGGTGTGGATTAAGTAATCTCGGATCTAATTCGAGTGCCTGATGATATGCTTTTGGTTGAATTTTATCTGTGATTTCATTGATTTGAGGATTACATTTCCTTAGTTATTGCTGCAGATTACATATATGTTACATAGGATAGTTGTTACTATATGAGATTTCAACCCTTAAGTAGAGTTTCACATTTATTAGGAAAATTCCGTTTGTTATGTTTGAAATAATTCAGTTTTACTTATCCCTTATTTATTTTTATAGTGGTTGGCATCTTATGAAATAGCTTTTCTGTTTTGGTTGTTTTATGTAAATAACTTTCGATACCAATTTTTTTAATACTATATTTGTGTGTTTTTTATTGTGATGTAAGTGATACAGTTAATCATCCTGTTTGGTGTGTTCTTGACATGAGATGGACCCATTGATGAGCGGATAATTTGTACGCTTTTTGGCATTGTTTTTAGTATGTTTTTAGTATATTTGGTTTAGTTTTTAGTATATTTTTATTAGTTTTTAGTTAAAATTCACTTTTCTGGACTTTACTATGAGTTTGTGTGTTTTTCTGTGATTTCAGGTATTTTCTGGCTGAAATTGAGGGACCTGAGCAAAAATCTGATCCAGAGACTGAAAAGGACTGCAGATGCTGTTGGATTCTGACCTCCCTGCACTCGAAGTGGATTTTCTGGAGCTACAGAAGCCCAATTGGCGCGCTCTCAACGGCGTTGGAAAGTAGACATCCTGGGCTTTCCAGCAATATATGATAGTCCATACTTTGCCCAAGATTTGATGGCCCAGACCGGCGTTCAAAGTCACCCTCAGGAATTCCAGCGTTAAACGCCGGAACTGGCACCTAAATGGGAGTTAAACGCCCAAACTAGCATAAAAGCTGGCGTTTAACTCCAGGAAGAGTCTCTACACGAAATTGCTTCATTGCTCAGCCCAAGCACACACCAAGTGGGCCCGGAAGTGGATTTTTATGTCATTTACTCATCTCTGTAAACCTTAGGCTACTAGTTTTCTATAAGTAGGACCTTTTGCTATTGTATTAGACATCTTTTGATCAGGCTTTGATGATTGAACCCTCTTTGGGAGGCTGGCCATTCGGCCATGCCTAGACCTTGTTCTTATGTATTTTCAACGGTGGAGTTTCTACACACCATAGATTAAGGTGTGGAGCTCTGCTGTACCTCGAGTATTAATGCAATTACTATTGTTCTTCTATTCAATTCCGCTTGTTCTTTGTCCAAGATATCACTTGTTCTTCAACTTGATGAATGTGATGATCCGTGACACTCATCATCATTCTCACTTATGAACAAGGTGACTGACAACCACTTTTGTTCTACGAGCAACCAAGGCTCTGGTGAATATCTCTTGGATTCCTGATACACGATGCATGGTTGATCGCCTGACAACCGAGTGCTTGCCTGACAAACGAGCCAGCCATTCCGTGAGATCAGAGTCTTCGTGGTATAGGCGAGAACAGATGGCGGCATTCACGAGAATCCGGAAGGTCTAACCTTGTCTGTGGTATTCTGAGTAGGATTCAATGATTGAATGACTGTGACGTGCTTCAAACTCCTAGCAGGCGGGGCGTTAGTGACAGACGCAAAAGAATCACTGGATTCTATTCCGGCCTGACCGAGAACCGACAGATGATTAGCCATATGCTGTGACAGAGCATAGGAACGTTTTCACTGAGAGGATGGGAGGTAGCCACTGACAACGGTGAAACCCTTGCATAAGCTTGCCATGGAAAGGAGTAAGAAGGATTGGATGAAGACAGTAGGAAAGCAGAGAGACGGAAGGGAAGGCATCTTCATACGTTTATCTGAAGTTCCTACCAATGAATTACATAAGTACCTCTATCTTTATCTTTATGCTTTATTCGTATATCACTATACCCATTTGCGTCTACCTGACTAAGATTTACAAGGTGACCATAGCTTGCTTCATACCAACAATCTCCGTGGGATCGACCCTTACTCGCGTAAGGTTTATTACTTGGACGACCCAGTGCACTTGCTGGTTAGTTGTGCAAAGTTGTGTTTATGCCATGGTATTGAGCACCAAGTTCTTGGGGCCATTACTAGGGATTATTTAAGTTGTGAAAAGTAGTGATCACAATTTCGCACACCAAGTTTTTGGCGCCGTTGCCGGGGATTGTTTTGTGTATGGACAACTGACGGTTCATCTTGTTGCTTAGATTAGCTATTTTTCTTCAGAGTTCTTAAGAAGGAATTCTAGTGTTTCATGATGATCTGTTGAAGTCTGGCTGGCTGAGAAGCCATGTCTAATCTTATTGGACCGAGGTTTCAACTAATCATCACAAGAGCTTGTTGATTTCTATCAATCTTGCTATTGGAGCAATGATCTGCTAAGGCTTGGCTGGCCATTGGCCATGTCTAGTGTTTTGGACCGAAGCTTTCTTTGAAAGCTTGGCTGGCGGTGAAGCCATGTCTAATTCCTGGACCAGAGTCTTAGACTAGCATTGCAATGATTCCTGGAATCCAAATTAAGAATTCTGAAACTCTTATTTTCTATTTCCATATAATTTTCGAAAAAAGCACAAAAAAATTTCAAAATCATAAAAACCAAAAATATTTTATGTTTCTTGTTTGAGTCTAGTGTCTAAATTTTAAGTTTGGTGTCTTGCAATGCATTGTTTATTTGATCTTGGTTCTATTTTCAAGTCAATAGTACAGGGAACTGAAGATTCAGAACATGCAGCAGAGGAATTACACAGAAAAAGCTGGGCGTTCAAAACGCCCAGTGAAGAAGGACAGACTGGCGTTTAAACGCCAGCCAAGGTACCTGGTTGGGCGTTTAACGCCCAAAAAGGTAGTGCATTGGGTGTTAAACGCCAGAATGTGCACCATTCTGGGCGTTTAACGCCAGGATGGCACAAGGGGGAGGATTTTGTTTTCAAAATCAAATCTTTTTCAAATCATATCTTTTCAATCAAATGTTTTCAAAATCAATTTCTTTCCTTTTTCAAAGATACTTGCTAACAATTAATGATTTGATTGAACATTTCAAGTATGTTGCCTTTTCTGCTGAGAGAGGTTTAATGTTTGAATCATATCTTTTCTTGATAGCCAAGTTATTAATTTTTAAAATCAAATCTTTTTAAAATTGTTTTCAAATCATATCTTCTCAATCACATTTTTTTTAAACCAATCATATCTTCTTAACCTCATCTTTTTCAAAATAGTTTTCAATCAAATCTTTTTGACTTCTAATTTCAAAATCTTTTTCAAAAATCACTTGATTCCTTTTCCACTGTGAGTTTTCGAAAATTATCAATCAATTTTTCAAAATGATTTTAAAAACTTTTTAATTAATTTTCGAAAATTACTTCCCTTCTTCTCACATCCTTCTATTTATGGACTAACATTATCCCTTAATGCAAAATTCGAACTCCATCTCCTTTGATAAGTTCGAATTTTCTACTTCTGTCTTCTACTTTCCTTTTTCTCTGACACCTAAAGGAATCTCTATACTGTGACATAGAGGATTCCACATTTTTTTTGTTCTCTTCTCTTTCATATGAGCAGGAACAAAGACAAAAGCATTCTTGTTGAGGCTGATCCTGAACCTGAA
Organism: Arachis stenosperma; assembly: GCF_014773155.1. Lineage (NCBI taxonomy): Eukaryota > Viridiplantae > Streptophyta > Magnoliopsida > Fabales > Fabaceae > Arachis > Arachis stenosperma. The sequence goes on along the minus strand of NC_080386.1, from coordinate 104,659,639 downwards.
AGGACCTTGAAGAGAAAGCTAAGAGAAGCCAAAGCACAACTCTCTGTAGAGGACCTAACAGAAATCTTCAAAGAAGAAGAACACATGGCAGCCGAAAACAACAACAATGCCAACAATGCAAGGAAGGTGCTGGGTGACTTTACTGCACCTACTCCCGACTTCTATGGGAGAAGCATCTCTATCCCTGCCATTGGAGCAAACAACTTTGAGCTTAAGCCTCAATTAGTTTCTCTAATGCAACAGAATTGCAAGTTTCATGGACTTCCATTGGAAGATCCTCATCATTTCTTAGCTGAATTCTTGCAAATCTGTGACACTGTCAAGACTAATGGGGTAGACCCTGAGGTCTACAGACTTATGCTATTCCCTTTTGCTGTAAGAGACAGAGCTAGGACATGGTTGGACTCATAACCTAAAGAAAGCCTGGACTCATGGGAAAAGCTAGTCAATGCCTTCTTGGCAAAGTTCTTTCCACCTCAAAAATTGAGTAAGCTTAGAGTGGAAGTCCAAACCTTCAGACAGAAGGATGGAGAATCCCTCTATGAAGCTTGGGAAAGATACAAACAATTGATCAGAAAATGTCCTTCTGACATGCTTTCTGAATGGAGCATCATAGGTATTTTCTATGATGGTCTCTCTGAACTATCCAAGATGTCTTTGGATAATTCTGCTGGAGGATCTCTTCATTTGAAGAAGACGCCTACAGAAGCTCAAGATCTGATTAAAATGGTTGCAAATAACCAATTCATGTACACTTCTGAAAGGAATCCTGTGAACAATGGGGCAAATCAGAAGAAAGGAGTTCTTGAGATTGATACTCTGAATGCCATTCTGGCTCAGAACAAGATATTGACTCAACAAGTCAATTTGATTTCTCAAAGTCTGTCTGGAATGCAAAATGCACTAAGCAGTACTAAGGATGCTTCATCTGAAGAAGAATCTTATGATCCTGAGAACCCTTCAATGGAAGAGATGAATTACCTAGGAGAACCCTATGGAAACACCTATAATTCTTCATGGAGAAATCATCCAAATTTCTCATGGAAGGATCAACAGAGACCTCAACAAGGTTTCAACAACAATAATGGTGGAAGAAACAGGTTTAGCAATGGCAAGCCTTTTCCATCATCTTCTCAGCAACAGACAGAGAATTCTAAGCAGAACCCCTCTGACTTAGCAACTATGGTCTCTGATCTAATCAAAACCACTCAAAGTTTCATAACTGAAACAAGGTCCTCCATTAGTAATTTGGAGGCACAAGTGGGTCAGCTGAGCAAGAAAATTACTGAACTCCCTCCTAGTACTCTTCCAAGCAATACAGAAGAAAATCCAAAAGGAGAGTGCAAGGCCATCAACATGGCCGAATTTGGAGAGGAGGAAGAGGCAGTGAACGCCACTAAGGAAGACCTCAATGGGCGTGCACTGACCTCCATTGAGTTCCCCAATGAGGAACCATGGGAATCTGAAGCTCAAAATGAGACCATAGAGATTCCATTGGACTTACTTCTGCCTTTCATGAGCTCTGATGAGTATTCTTCCTCTGAAGAGGATGAGTATGTCACTGAAGAGCAAGTTGCTAAATACCTTGGAGCAATCATGAAGCTAAATGACAAGTTATTTGGAAATGAGACTTGGGAGAATGAACCTCCTTTGCTCACCAAAGAACTGGATGACTTGTCTAGGCAGAAATTACCTCAAAAGAGACAAGATCCTGGGAAGTTTTCAATACCTTGTACCATAGGCACCATGACCTTAAAGAAGGCTCTGTGTGACTTAGGGTCAAGTGTAAACCTCATGCCTCTCTCTGTAATGGAGAAGCTAGGGATCTTTGAGGTGCAAGCTGCAAGAATCTCATTAGAGATGGCAGACAACTCAAGAAAACAAGCTCATGGACTTGTAGAGGATGTTTTGGTGAAGATTGAAGACCATTACATCCCTGCTGATTTCATAGTCCTAGAGACTGGGAAGTGCATGGATGAAACCATCATCCTTGGCAGACCCTTCCTAGCCACAGCAAAGGCTGTGATTGATGTTGATAGAGGCGAACTGATCATTCAAGTGAATGAAGAATCCTTTGTGTTTAAGGCTCAAGGATATCCCTCTGTCACCATGGAGAGGAAGCATGAAGAGCTTCTCTCAAATCAGAGTCAAACAGAGCCCCCACAGTCAAACTCTAAGTTTGGTGTTGGGAGGCCACAACCAAACTCTAAGTTTGGTGTTGAACCCCCACATTCAAACTCTAAGTTTGGTGTTGGGAGGTTCCAACATTGCTCTGAGAAAATGTGAGGCTCCATGAGAGCCATCTGTCAAGCTACTGACATTAAAGAAGCGCTTGTTGGGAGGCAACCCAATGTTATATTTTATCTATTTTCTTTTATTTTGTAGGTTGATGATCATGAGAAGTCACAAAATCAATTGAAAAAGCAAAAACAGAATGAAAAACAGGAAGAAAAATAGCACACCCTGGAGGAAGGACTTACTGGCGTTTAAACGCCAGTAAGGCTAGCAGGTGGGCGTTTAACGCCCAGTCTGGCACCATTCTGGGCGTTTAACGCCAGAAAGGGGCACCAGACTGGCGTTAAACGCCAGAAAAGGGCAAGAACCTGGCGTTAAACGCCAGAAATGGGCACCAGCCCGGCGTTTAACGCCAGAATTGGCTCAAAACGTGATTTTGCTTGCCATTTGGTGCAGGGATGACTTTTCCTTGACACCACAGGATCTGTGGACCCCACAGGATCCCCACCAACCCCACCACTCTCTCTCTTCTTCACTTATTCACCAATCACCTCAATACCTCTTCCCCAAAAACCCTTCACCTATCAAATCCCTTCTTTCTCTTCACCACTCACATCCATCCTTCATAAAACCCCACCTACCTCACCATTCAAATTCAAACCACTTTACCACCTAAACCCACCCTCACTTGACCGAACCTTACCCTTCCCCTCCCCTATATATACCCTTCTTCACCCCTTCATTTTCACACAACCTAAACACCACTTCTCCCCCTCTTTGGCCGAACACAAAAGCCATTGCCTTCTTCCTCATTTCTTCTTCTTCTACTCTCTTCTTTCTTCTTTTGCTCGAGGACGAGCAAACCTTTTAAGTTTGGTGTGGTAAAAGCGTTGCTTTTTCGTTTTTCCATAACCATTTATGGCATCCAAGGCCGGAGAAACCTCTAGAAAGAGGAAAGGGAAGGTAAAAGCTTCCACCTCCGAGTCATGGGAGATGGAAAGATTCATCTCAAGGGTGCATCAAGACCACTTCTATGAAGTTGTGGCCTTGAAGAAGGTGATCCCCGAGGTCCCTTTTTCACTCAAAAAGGGTGAATATCCGGAGATCCGACATGAGATCCGAAGAAGAGGTTGGGAAGTCCTTACCAACCCCATTCAACAAGTCGGAATCTTAATGGTTCAAGAGTTCTATGCCAATGCATGGATCACCAAGAACCATGATCAAAGTGTGAACCCGGATCCAAAGAATTATCTTACTATGGTTCGGGGGAAATACTTGGATTTTAGTCCGGAAAGTGTAAGGTTGGCATTCAATTTGCCCATGATGCAAGGAGATGAACATCCTTACACTAGAAGGGTCAACTTTGATCAAAGGTTGGACCAAGTCCTCACAGTCATATGTGAAGAGGGCGCCCAATGGAAGAGAGATTCAAGAGGGAAGCCGGTTCAATTGAGAAGGCATGACCTCAAACCCGTGGCTAGAGGATGGTTGGAGTTTATTCAACGCTCAATCATTCCCACTAGCAACCGGTCCGAAGTTACTCTAGACCGGGCCATCATGATTCATAGCATCATGATTGGAGAAGAAGTGGAAGTTCATGAGGTTATAGCCCAAGAACTCTATAAGGTGGCGGACAAGTCCTCTACCTTGGCAAGGTTAGACTTCCCTCATCTCATTTGTCACCTCTGTTATTCAGTTGAAGTTGACATAGAGGGAGACATCCCTATTGATGAGGACAAGCCCATTACTAAGAAAAGGATGGAGCACACAAGAGACCCCACTCATCATGAGATCCCTGAGATGCCTCAAGGGATGCACTTTCCTCCGCAAAACTATTGGGAGCAACTGAACACCTCCCTAGGAGAACTGAGTTCCAACATGGGACAACTAAGGGTGGAGCATCAAGAACACTCCATCATCCTCCATGAAATTAGAGAAGATCAAAGAATCATGAGAGAGGAGCAACAAAGACAAGGAAGAGACATTGAGGAGCTCAAGCACTCCATAGGATCTTCAAGAGGAAGAAAGAGCCGCCATCACTAAGGTGGACCCGTTCTTTAATCTCCTTGTTCTTTATTTTCTGTTTTTTCGAAAATTAATGCTTATGTTTATCCATGTTTGTGTCTTGTGATCATTAGTGTCTTAGTGTCGATGCCTTAAAGTTATGAATTTCCTATGAATCCATCACCTTTCTTAAATAAACAAATGTTCTTAAATTGAAAAAGAAAAAGAATTGCATGAATTTTGAATTTTATAACAGTTTAATTATTTTGATGTGGTGGCAATATTTTTGTCTTCTGAATGTATGCTTAAACAGTGCATATGTCTTTTGAATTTGTGGTTCATGAATGTTGGCTCTTGAAAGAATGATGAAAAAGGAGACATGTTACTGAGGATCTGAAAAATCATTAAAAATGATTCTTGAAGCAAGAAAAAGCAGTGAATACAAAAAAAAAGAAGAGGCGAAAAAAAAAAACGAAAAAGAAAGAGAAAAAGAAAGAAAAAGAAAGAATACAGTTGTGATCCAAGGCAAAAAGAGTGTGCTTAAGAACCCTGGACACCTCTAATTGGGGACTCTAGCAAAGCTGAGTCACAATCTGAAAAGGTTCACCCAATTATGTGTCTGTGGCATGTATGTATCCGGTGGTAATACTGGAAGACAGAGTGCTTTGGGCCACGGCCAAGACTCAATAAAGTAGCTGTGTTCAAGAATCATCATACTTAACTAGGAGAATCAATAACACTATCTGGATTCTGAGTTCCTAAAGAAGCCAATCATTCTGAGTTGCAAAGGATAGAGTGAGATGCCAAAACTGTTCAGAGGCAAAAAGCTAAAAGCCCCGCTCATCTAATTAATGCTGATCTTCATAGATGTTTTTGGAATTCATTGCATATTCTCTTCTTTTTATCTTATTTGATTTTTAGTTGCTTGGGGACAAGCAACAATTTAAGTTTGGTGTTGTGATGAGCGGATAATTTGTACGCTTTTTGGCATTGTTTTTAGTATGTTTTTAGTATATTTGGTTTAGTTTTTAGTATATTTTTATTAGTTTTTAGTTAAAATTCACTTTTCTGGACTTTACTATGAGTTTGTGTGTTTTTCTGTGATTTCAGATATTTTCTGGCTGAAATTGAGGGACCTGAGCAAAAATCTGATCCAGAGACTGAAAAGGACTGCAGATGCTGTTGGATTCTGACCTTCCTGCACTCGAAGTGGATTTTCTGGAGCTACAGAAGCCCAATTGGCGCGCTCTCAACGGCGTTGGAAATTAGACATCCTGGGCTTTCCAGCAATATATGATAGTCCATACTTTGCCCAACATTTGATGGCCCAAACCGGCGTTCAAAGTCACCCTCAGGAATTCCAGCGTTAAACGCCGGAACTGGCACCTAAATGGGAGTTAAACGCCCAAACTGGCATAAAAGCTGGCGTTTAACTCCAGGAAGAGTCTCTACACGAAATTGCTTCATTGCTCAGCCCAAGCACACACCAAGTGGGCCCGGAAGTGGATTTTTATGTCATTTACTCATCTCTGTAAACCTTAGGCTACTAGTTTTCTATAAGTAGGACCTTTTGCTATTGTATTAGACATCTTTTGATCAGGCTTTGATGATTGAACCCTCTTTGGGAGGCTGGCCATTCGGCCATGCCTAGACCTTGTTCTTATGTATTTTCAACGGTGGAGTTTCTACACACCATAGATTAAGGTGTGGAGCTCTGCTGTACCTCGAGTATTAATGCAATTACTATTGTTCTTCTATTCAATTCCGCTTGTTCTTTGTCCAAGATATCACTTGTTCTTCAACTTGATGAATGTGATGATCCGTGACACTCATCATCATTCTCACTTATGAACAAGGTGACTGACAACCACTTTTGTTCTACGAGCAACCAAGGCTCTGGTGAATATCTCTTGGATTCCTGATACACGATGCATGGTTGATCGCCTGACAACCGAGTGCTCGCCTGACAAACGAGCCAGCCATTCCGTGAGATCAGAGTCTTCGTGGTATAGGCGAGAACAGATGGCGGCATTCACGAGAATCCGGAAGGTCTAACCTTGTCTGTGGTATTCTGAGTAGGATTCAATGATTGAATGACTGTGACGTGCTTCAAACTCCTAGCAGGCGGGGCGTTAGTGACAGACGCAAAAGAATCACTGGATTCTATTCCGGCCTGACCGAGAACCGACAGATGATTAGCCATATGCTGTGACAGAGCATAGGAACGTTTTCACTGAGAGGATGGGAGGTAGCCACTGACAACGGTGAAACCCTTGCATAAGCTTGCCATGGAAAGGAGTAAGAAGGATTGGATGAAGACAGTAGGAAAGCAGAGAGACGGAAGGGAAGGCATCTTCATACGCTTATCTGAAGTTCCTACCAATGAATTACATAAGTACCTCTATCTTTATATTTATGCTTTATTCGTATATCACTATACCCATTTGCGTCTGCCTGACTAAGATTTACAAGGTGACCATAGCTTGCTTCATACCAACAATCTCCGTGGGATCGACCCTTACTCGCGTAAGGTTTATTACTTGGACGACCCAGTGCACTTGCTGGTTAGTTGTGCAAAGTTGTGTTTATGCCATGGTATTGAGCACCAAGTTCTTGGGGCCATTACTAGGGATTATTTGAGTTGTGAAAAGTAGTGATCACAATTTCGCACACCACCCATCAACAAAATGATGGTATTTGCTAATTTGTGTATGTAGGAAAAAATTAAGGAGATTGAGAAACAAGATTAATCTTCTAGAATGTTGTCTCAAAATGATTCCATTGCTCAGGTTTTTGGAAAAGAGAAACCGGATATAGTACGTGGTGTGGGTTTCGGATCGACTCCTAGTTAACTCTTCGATCCGAATTCACATCTGCCGGGCAACAGAGTCCAAGTAAAGGAGACCCAGAGGAAGCTGCTTGAACTGCAGGCAGAGCTGGAAGGCGAGAAGTTGAAGAGGAAGTCGATGGAGGATGAGGCAGCAGCAGAGAAGAAAAAGAGGCAGGCGATGGAGAGTGCTCTGATTTATCTATTTCAATGGCAGGGTGAGGAGCTGCTACCAGACATCGCTGCAGGGATGAGCAATTTGGAATGATAGAGTGAAATATAGTATGTTAGGATTGGAGATATTTTGGATTGATTAAAACATTATTTTGAATTAGACTATGCAACTTTTTGCAAAATATTTGTTTTTTTTTTTCGTATTTTCATGAATATATTATTTTGTTTTGCATATAATCTTATTATTTTTGCTACAAGTTTAGATACTAAGGTTGAAAATATTAACTCTTAAAATCATAAAAAATCTAAAAAAAAAATACTCTTATAATATTCTAAAAATTTATACGTTTTTTATTAAAACTCAAATTTTATTTTTTTAAATATTTTAATTTGGTGGTGGTTTTAAACCGCCGATAAGTGATTTAAAATTTAAAAAATCTATTATATATTGCGGTGGTTTGCAACCGCCGGTAACTGTGACCGAAACCTTAGAAGAGTTGCCAACTTGACAACATCTAAGTAAATAGTGGCAGTTTTAAAGTCGCCGGTAAACATGAAGCATATCTTGTAACTCATATTTAGCGGCGGCTTTCGGATTGTGTGCCGCAAAATATTCATTTAGTAGCGGTTATACCAGCGGTTTACTAAAACCACCGCCAAATCTAATCCCGGCGTCCATAACCAAGGCGGTCAAGTGAATCGCCGGCCTTTGATTTTGCGACAGTTTAAAACCGCTGCTAATTATAAAAAACCACTGCCATTTAGCGCCCCTGTAGTGTTAAATTACTAATACGTTTCCACTTGATATATGATTAGAAAAATAAATATTAAATAATTTTATATATAACTATAGTGATGATAATGATAATAAGTAAACAATTTATTTTATTTTTTTAAAGATGTCTTAATACATTACCAATATATTACTACTTGATATATGAATAATAATAAATGTTAAATAATTTTATACATAATAATAACTATGGTAATGACTATAAATAAATATTTTATTTATTTTTTTAAGAAAGATACCTTATTCACTTACTAATACATTACAATTAAGTTGTTATTGCAATTATGAGATATATATTTATTGTCAATTCATTTAATTAATTGTCTCATTATCAATTTCCTCTCTAATTGCCTTGTTATCAACCCCAGAGATCAACTTGTAGTCAAAAATCACTTTATTATTTAATTAATTCTTTTTTTTAGCTTAACCTCACATCAACTCATTATTGATAGTGCGTGGAAAAGTTTTTAGATATAACAAACCACTTTATTGGAACTCTGCTATTCCATTATTTATAGTGTAACACCCTAATATTCAAATCCTTATACTCGAGTCATAAGTCAATGATATTACGGTGGTACGACTCTCAAGTAGATTTTTAATACATAAATATAAGTATAATTGAAAAGAGTATTAATTGAGAAGCCTGAAAAGAGTAAAAATAAAATCGCGAAGACGTGACACTCACGTTTCGACAACAAAAGATAAATTGTGAAGTCGAAAGCGATATACGGATAAAGGCATAAAGGAGATTAAGAGATATATAACATATATATATATATAACATAAGTAAATAGCCACAAGTCGCGACCCATGAAGTTTAGGTTGGCTAGGGTACAATATAAAAGTAATTGACAACTGAACCTCCTAATCTCCCCCAAAGGAAACATAAGAGCCTCTATAGGCAAGTTCAAAAGAGTTCAATACATAATATAATCTCTTCAAAACAAAGGTGGAGAGGTTCTAAGCAAAGTATAAAGTAGAGAATATAAAGATCTTCGCCATCTCTTAGATGAACCACAGCTCACTTTAGAGCAACTGGACCTGTATCTGAAAAATAAGAGATATGTACATAATGAGAACCCCCGACCCATGGGTTCCCAATACGGTAAAAGTGCCAAATAAATACAATGCACTACAATAAATACAATGCACTACAATAAAAACTCACTAAGCATCCTAAACCTCCTTTCACCAAATATTTACCCTAAGTTCTTACTGATTCATAATAGGCAACTGTCATAAGGGAGTGCTAAATATAATTCGTATTTCTCATGCTTCCCAACTTTCTAACTCTCCCACGAATCAGAATCAAAATCATAAACAAAATCATTACCAGTTATTCTGTCTCAGCAATGCAATATCAATACAACATATCCTCACCTGGAGCTAGTGAAATCACTTCACCGCGTCTACCCAGGGAGCTCGAATTATCTCATTCAATAGTCATCATCATTATTCAATCACATCATCAATTCATCTCGTCAAGAACAGCCCTCAACGTCCACCGACACCAGTATGAGGGATCTCTTAGTGGTACAAACACAAGTAATACAGGCAAGTAATACACAAGTAGAACAAGTAGCACATAATTAGATAACATAGCATATATGAGATAGCAATCTAAAATAAATAGGCAAGCCCAAACAATTCAAACATATGCAAATGATGAATGCCTGCCCTATGGCTGATGATATCATCTATCGGTTATCAAGCCAACTCGACATGTCCGGTAGCTAACCCGGGCACAGTCTCTCTGTTGCGCATTAATATCATTATAGGAAATATGCACCCTGTCGCCCTTAGAGTTTATATGCGCCCTGTCGCCATTAGAGGGTATCTGCACCCTGTCGCCATTAGAGGGTATCGGTGCCCTGTCACCCTTACAACCAGAGAGAAAACACAAGCATACTCACATTCAACATTTTCCATCTTTATTCATTTTCCACATTCTTTCATTAATCATATATGCATCTTCGGCATACTCGCCACATGTTAAGGTGTCCGCAATCAATCAGTGTTGTTATCAAACCTCAAACATTAACCTGGAACAAGCGGAACGAATCACAACCCTTGCTACTACCCAGGAATCACAATACACATTATTCATAAATCCATAATTAAACTCATAATCCTCTTTCCTCATCTCATACCCGGAGCAAGTGGACAACGCCACTGCCTACTACACGGGGTCACGCATCACATTCCACATTTGATAATTATTCATACACATATACATACTTAGCCATAACTCAATTCTTATCACAGCCATCCGGCTCATGGCATAACCCATAACCAGCCAATAATCACCATCAAATACAGCCCTTTGGCTCACGGCAAACATCGTATTTCTATCATCATCCTCAGTAACTCATACAGTCATTATTAATCATAATTCATCATTAATCTCACTTACTTCATCCACAAGTGATCACATGTCCTTGCCTCTTTTCATTACTAGGCATACCATAAAGGGTTTAGGACATAGAGGGTGAGAATGGAGACTTAGAAGTCTGGAATTTGGCTTTAACAAATCAAAAATCAACCTTGGGGTGAAAATAGTGAAAATAGAGTCACGCGTGTGCGTCATCCACGTGCACGCGTGGAACGCCAAAAAGTCCATCGACGCGTACGCGTCGCTCACGCGTACGCGTGGATAAAAGGAAAGCCAAGTGACGCGTACGTGTTTTGTGCCCCACGCACAAAGCCAGCATGCTTTTCGCACAACTCTCGAGAATTTGGCTGGGCAATTGGTGTAGCGCATCGATGCGTATGCGTGGGCCATGTGCACGCGTGGATGGTGCATTTTTCGAAAATGACTCATGCGCGTTGGCCACGCCTACGCGTAGGTGAGCGTTCTGCTAAAAATTTTATTAAGTTAAAAAAAGCTACATAATTCACGATTTCAAACCCAAAACTTCAAACACACATAACTTCTTCTACAAAACTCCTTTTTAAACCATTTCTGAACCGTTGGAAAGATCGTTGAATTAACTTTCGTAAAAATTTAATTTTGAAGAATTTCAAACTCCGTGGATCGAGATACGGCTTGCCAAAGTTGTTCAAAAATCAGTTTTGCCCAAACATAGAAATTACCAATTTTTCCAACATTTCAAAGCCAAATTCATTTCCACTCATCCAAATAACCACAACCCAATCACATCTAGATAATTACACTCAACCAAAACCAAACCTACCTCATATACACCATTTCACCCAAAACCATCAAATTCCACTCTTAAATTCCTCGAACCATATTATTCAATAACCAAACCAATTATTCACACATTCAATATATAGAATCCTTCCAATCACTCATGTCATTACACAACATACACGTCAACTTACCTTACTTACCTCTTTTCGGCCTCCGGCTCAAAATTCACGGCCTCTGGCCTAAATTTACAATTTAAATGCATATTCCACAAATCAATACTCATTATCCAATTCATCAAATTCTCAATACACCAAACATACAAGGCTACACAATCCTCAACTCAATCATTAATTCACAATAGATACCAACTATGCATATTAGCACCAACCATTTACACAGTCCAAACTTAATCCTAGGGGCATCTAGCCTAGGAATTCTCATCACACCACACAGTACTTAAATGAAACTTAAACCGTACCTCTTGTAGTCAAACCAATTGAGCCTGTTCTTTGGAAGTCTCCACCAGCCTTAACTCCAAGCCTCACGAAAGCTCCAATTGTGCACCAAAATCACCAAATACACTAACATAACCAATTTCACATATATACATTAACCTATGGTTCATGAAATTGATAAATCACAAGGGTTTGAGCACTTCTTACCTTAACTCACTGAAGTTTATGATGAATTTCACCCATGACTCATACTGGAGCACTCCTAAACAACCAAAATCACAAGGTTTCCTCAAAACCGAAACTAAATTCAAATTTAAATAGTAAAACGAAAACTGGGCAGAGGATAGTAAATTACTCACCACAAAACTTATATAGAATTATAGAGGATGAGAAGAGCAATGCGTGACTGCAAACGGCTCGTCAATCGGAGCTCCGTAGCTCAAGTTATGGTAATTTGAAGATCAAAGAGAGTTAGGTTTTCTCTCTTCTTCCTCACCTCTTCATTTCAGCGCCCCACACCCTTTTTTTAGGGTAAAATGAGCTGAAATGCTCATAACTAATGTTTATATATGTTGGGTCTTGGGCTCACTTAGGCCCGGTTCACTTATTTTTGCCTATTGGCCCAGTTTTGGGCCAAAACCGTTAAGATTAGCGCTCTAAATCGCACTTTAAATATTTCTACCTTTCCTAATTATAATTCCTCATTTCTTAACCTTATTTACTTATAATCAATTTTCTCAGCTGCAGTACCTGACAGATCTCAGCCGGTACTACCGGTCAAAATTCCAGTGCGTGTTTTTACGCAAAAAACTATGTTTTCCGACTCAGAGAAATTCACTGAATCCAAATATCATATTTAAATTATCAAATTCCAATTGCCAAATCTTCTAACCATATTAATTAATTATGGTTAAACCGGGTTATACATTCTACCCCCCTAACAGAAAATTTAGCCCTCAAAAATTCCATCCATCACTACGAGTACGTGACCGTAGTCTGCCTTTATATCCAACGCATGGTAGTTCCAAGGTCTTTTTACTTTGCACATTTCCGTTGCCGTGCTCTAATTCCTCTATCTACGAGGGTCTCGATCATTCGTCCAATGCCAACCAATAGCCTCGTTCGTTACTTTCGTCATCTCATCAAATCACATCTTATTAAATCTCAAATCATGTCATCAATAATATTACCGTCATCCTTAATCATAGTCATCGTCCCACATCACTATAATTAACCAAAAACCATCACCATGCCTTAATCATACTCCATTCTTATCATCTCTCTCTGTCAAGCCAATTACCACTAATCACAGCTTAACTTCAAGCATAACCTCCAGACTTACTTTCTTAGTCACAAACCCTCAAATCTATATATATAAATTGCTGTTTTAAAGTCTTTGACTAGTTAATCAAAACTCTATTCGTCTTTAAAAGTCAAATGAGTTTGAAGCAATAAGTTAACAAAATCATAAGAACCCAATTTTCTTTAATAATCTATAAAAGCATTCGAAACACATCTCTTTTGTTAAAGTTACTCAAATCAAAAGTCATTTTCAAAACCATAACCAACACTCTTTCAAATTCTTGGGAAATTTCGACAGCACCTCTCCTAAAAACTAGAGTTTACCACCCGTCACGGGTTTCCTCAAACCAATCTCAGTACTACATCAGTATTTCAATTTAATGGTTTTCAAATTCATCTTCCAAAACTAATCATTATAAATCTCAATCTAAATCCAATCCCACCATGACCAAATATCATAGTACTCGTCTCTCAAACACGACGACTTGCACTCACTCATCATCTAAATCCAATTACACATCAACGATCATTTCCTCATCCGTTTCAAAACCATCAAAGCTCGCAGCCGCAATCAATTCCAATTATTTAGGGATCATTACTTGCAGTAACCCACTAAACCCTTCGAGTATTGAAACTTAAGATATTATAGTAAACTTTTATAGCTCCTATTCGTAGCTATTCTGTGTTACTGCTTCTGCAAGTCTCCGCTGTGTTACTCTAATTTCTCGTCTAGTACTAGTTCTATCACTTATTTCCTCAAGTGCTAAACTACAACTTAGCATGAATGACATTCACTAGATTTTTATCCATGATAGCCAGATCCAAATACCAACTTAATCATACCCTCAACACGTTGTTACCGATCTTTCACTTACCTATTCCCAAACCGTCGGATCTAGCGGTATTCTCCGTCGTTGTAGTGAACACACGACCTTATTATTAGCCCTTGGTAGTATTCCGGTTGACCTTTTCAAGATAGATCCAGGACATGTGTCTAGCTCCTCTACAACTATAGCAAAGTCCTAATCCAGCCCGACACGGATTTCCCGGATGATAGCTTTCACATCGCCTATAAGTCATTCCGTTCTGAGGTTGCTTTCCATACCTCATCCCTTGGTGATTGTTATTGTTGTTCCTTTTAAAATTGTCTTGAAAAATCTCTCGTATAGGAATTTGGCCTCGTCTTCACTCACCCCTCAAACGATGAGCAAGTAAATGTTGAATCAGCTCTATTCTCTTTTCTTGCAGTTCACTGTCACTGGGTTTCGAACAATAGCTCCGTACCTCAACACTTCCGATCCCTTAGATATAATCCAACTCACTTTTGCTGTGTCACTTTTATTCTTAACCTTTAAGAGTTTAGCTACTTGATGAGCGGATAATTTATACGCTTTTTGGCATTGTTTTTAGGTAGTTTTTAGTAAGTTCAAGCTACTTTTAGGGATGTTTTCATTAGTTTTTATGTTAAATTCACATTTCTGGACTTTACTATGAGTTTGTGTGTTTTTCTGTAATTACAGATAATTTCTGGCTGAAATTGAGGGACTTGAGCAAAACTCTGAAAAAGGCTGACAAAAGGACTGCTGATGTTGTTAGATTCTGACCTCCCTGCACTCGAAATGGATTTTCTGGAGCTACAGAACTCCAAATGGCGCGCTCTCAATGGAGTTGGAAAGTAGACATCCAGAGCTTTCCAGAAATATATAATAGTTCATACTTTATTCGGGAATTGACAACGTAAAGTGGCGCTCAACGCCAAGTACATGCTGCTGTCTAGAGTTAAACGCCAGAAACACGTCATAACCCGGAGTTGAACGCCAGAAACACGCTATAACTCGGCGTTCAACTCCAAGAGAAGTCTCAGCTCGTGGATAGATCAAGCTCAGCCCAAGTATACACCAAGTGGGCCCCAAAAGTGGATTTATGCATCAATTACTTACTCATGTAAACCCTAGTAGCTAGTTTAGTATAAATAGAACATTTAACTATTGCATTAGAAGTCTTTTGACCACGTTTCATCTTTGGTCTCAGTTTTGTTCTATTCTTCATCTTAAGAGGCTATTGATCACATTTTAGGGGGCTGGCCATTCGGCCATGCCTGAACCTTTCACTTATGTATTTTCAACGGTGGAGTTTCTGCACACCATAGATTAAGGGTGTGGAGCTCTGCTGTACCTCAAGTTTCAATACAATTACCATTACTTTATATTCAATTCTCTTTTATTCTTATTCCAAGATATATGTTGCACTTCAACTTGATGAATGTGATGATCCGTGACACTCATAATCATTCTCACCTATGAACGCGCGTGACTGACAACCACTTCCGTTCTACCTTAGGCCGGTCGCATATCTCTTAGATTCCCCAACAGAATCTTTGTGGTAAAAGCTAGATAGATGGCGGCATTCATGGGGATCTGGAAAGTCTAACCTTGTCTGTGGTATTTCGAGTAGGATCCCGGGAATCTGGAAAGTCTAACCTTGTCTGTGGTATTCCGAGTAGGATTCCGGTATTGAATGACTGTGACGAGCTTCAAACTCCTGAAGGCTGGGCATTAGTGACAGACGCAAAAGAATCAAGGGATTCTATTTCAACCTGATTGAGAACCGATAGATGATTAGCCGTGCTGTGACAGAGCATTTGGACCATTTTCACTGAGAGGATGGGATGTAGCCATCAACAAGGGTGATGCCTCCAGACGATTAGCCATGCAGTGACAGTGCATAGGACCATTTTCCCGAGAGGATGAAAAGTAGCCATTGAAGACGGTGATGCCCTACATACAGCTTGCCATGGAAAGGAGTAGGAAGGATTGGAGGAATGTAATAAGAAAGTAGAAATACAAGAGGAGCACAGCATTTCCATACGCCTATCTGAAATTCCCATTATTGATTTACATAAGTATTTCTATCCCTTTTTATTTTCTATTTATTATTAATTTTCGAACTCATCATAAACCATTTAATCTGCCTAACTGAGATTTATAAGGTGACCATAGCTTGCTTCATACCAACAATCTCTTTGGGATCGACCTTTACTCACGTAAGATATTACTTGGATGACCTAGTACACTTGCTGGTTAAGTTGAACGGAGTTGTGTCCACACATAGCCAATAGCCATTAAATAAATCTCATGCAAAAATACAAAGAGGGTCACAATTTCGTCCACCAAGTTTTTGGCGCCGTTGCCGGGGATTGTTCGAGTTTGGACAACTGACGGTTCATCTTGTTGCTCAGATTAGGTAATTTTCTTTTTAAAAACTTTTTCAAAATTTTTCTTTTCTTTTTCGTTTTTCCAAAAATTTTTCAAAAAAAAATTAATAAAAATCCAAAAAATTAGAAAATCATAAAAACCAAAAATATTTTGTGTTCTTGTTTGAGTCTTGAGTCAATTTTTAAGTTTGGTGTCAATTGCATGTTTTAAAAATTTTTCTTGCATTTTTCGAAAATTCATGCATTCATGGTGTTCTTCATGATCTTCAAGTTGTTCTTGACAAGTCTTCTTGTTTGATCTTGATGTCTTCTTATTTTGAGTTGTTTGTTGTTTTTCATATGCATTTTTCGTTTGTTAGAGTCCATGCATTAAAGATTTCTAAGTTTGGTGTCTTGCATGTTTTCTTTGCATTAAAAATTTTTCAAAAATATGTTCTTGATGTTCATCATGATCTTCAAAGTGTTCTTGGTGTTCATCTTGACATTCATAGTGTTCTTGCATGCATAATGTGTTTTGATCCAAAATTTTCATGTTTTGGGTCATTCTTATGTTTTTCTCTCTCATCATCATAAATTCAAAAATAAAAAAAATATCTTTTCCTTTTTTCTCTCCAAATTTTCGAAATTTTGGGTTGACTTGGTCAAAAATTTTTAAAATTAGTTATTTCTTACAAGTCAAGTCAAAATTTCAATTTTAAAAATCTTATCTTTTTAAAATCTTTTTCAAAAATCATATCTTTTTCATTTTTATTATTTTCAAAAAATTCCAAAAATCTTTTTCAAAATATTTTCAAAATCTTTTTCTTATCTTACATCATATTTTCAAAAATTAGCTAACAAGTAATGTGATTGATTCAAAAAAATTTGAAGTTTGTTACTTTCTTGTTAAGAAAGGTTCAATCTTTAAAATCTAGAATCCTATCTTTTTAAGTTTCTTGTTAAGTAATTAATTTTAATTTTAAAATTAAAATATTTTTCAACCATATCTTTTTATCTTATCTATTTATCTCATCTTTTTTTCAAAATCTTATCTTTTTCAAAAGTTGATTTCAAAATATCTTATCTAACTTCTTATCTTCTTATCTTTTCAAATTTGATTTTAATATCTTTTTCAACTAACTAATTAACTTTTTGTTTGTTTCTTATCTTTTTCAAAACCACCTAACTACTCTTTCCTCTCTAATTTTCGAAAATATCTCACCCCTTTTTCAAAAATTCTTTTTAATTAACTAATTGTTTCATGTTTTAATTTTAATTCTATCTTATCTTTTATTTTTGAAAACTACTAACCCCTTTTTAAAAATTATTTTCGAATTCTCTTCCTCTTCTCTTCTTCTATTTAATTATTATTTACTAACACTCCTCTTCACCTCTCTCCATCTAAATATCCGAACCCACTCTTCTTCATTCTTCTCCCCTTTCTTCTTCTACTAACATAAAGGAATCTCTATACTGTGACATAGAGGATTCCTCTTTCTTTTCTTGTTTTCTTCTCTTTTATATGAGCAGGAACAAGGAAAAAGACACTCTTGTTGAAGCTGATCCAGAACCTGAAAGGACTCTGAAGAGGAAACCAAGAGAAGCTAAATTACAACAATCCAGAAGCAACCTTTCAGAAATTTTCGAACAAGAGAAGGAGATGGCAGCCAAACCCAATAATAATAATGCAAGGAGGATGCTTGGTGATTTTACTAAGCCCACATCCAAATTTGATGGAAGAAACATCTCCATTCCTGCCATAGGAACAAACAACTTTGAGCTGAAACCTCAGCTAGTTGCTTTAATGCAACAGAACTGCAAGTTTATTCCGGCAATATTTCCAAAGGAGTTGCAAATGGATCCGCGGGTTCCCCAATCATTGATGGTTCTAAAACTGCTAAACCTACGTTACAAGCAATAGTACCTAGAATAACTATGGGAAAAATATATAAAAGATCGTTTGGCCATGCGGGTTCTCCATAATAATTATGACCCATTCCTTTAGCCAATTTCGCTCTTAATACAGGATCATTCAAGTCAGGTTTTTTTGTTATTGGGATAGGTGAATTCTTATTGATCCATCCTCCGAAAGAACCGGACATGATAATTTTGCATCATCCGGCTCGAGCATCAATCAAACGAACCGAGTATACCTATAGAAAAGTTTATATGTAAGAAAATGGACTCGATTCTGTTTTACGGAGTTACACAACTATCTATTGTGAAAAAATCATTTCTTATTTGTAAATGCTCAATACCCAAGTAGGCTTTCTTAAATTTATAGTGCTTTCTGGGTCATCTCAGACCTTGATATTTTTGCCCCCCTCAAAAAAAGATATCGGGACTTTTTAACATACATTTACATATTAAATTAAAGGATTACTTGTTACTAATGGAATCTAACCCCTGTTCTTCTTTAGATCTACTTGTTTCACTCCGATAGTATCATGAATCGAGTCAATGCATAGGAATGAATGCATTTCAATACTATTAAGTTAAGTGAAATCGATAAGACGGAATCCGTATTAGACCACTTCACTTATTTTGTTTTGTGGATCTTACGAAGCCCGGTCATCCAGGACATGATCAAGTCTGATCATAGAAAAGAATCTCTTCAAGTGAACCGGCCTATCCTCTGTAGGGGGGCTTGCGCGGTGGTTGGAACAAAGAGACACATTTTATTGCAAATTAAAATGTGGCAGATATGAAAAAGTCATCCATCTGCGCGATCCAATCAATAGTTCAAGTCACACACTCCCATAATCCGTTTTTTCTTCGGAGAATCCCCTTCAACTATCAACTATTCGTGTATGTCAAATAAAAAAATAAGATGCTAATTTTGTTAAGTCTTAAGTTGCAGGGAAATATCCAAATACATGTCTTATTTTTTTTAATAATCCATATTTGTAGCAATGAAATACTTTTAACTGAGTTCTTGCAGATTTGTGAGACTGTTAAGACAAATGGAGTAGATCCTGAAGTCTACAGGCTCATGCTTTTCCCTTTTGCTGTAAGAGACAGAGCTAGAATATGGTTGGATTCACAACCTAAGGATAGCCTGGACTCCTGGGATAAGCTGGTCACGGCTTTCTTAGATAAATTCTTTCCTCCTCAAAAGTTGAGCAAGCTCAGAGTGGATGTTCAAACCTTCAAACAAAAAGATGGTGAATCCCTCTATGAAGCTTGGGAAAGATACAAGCAGCTGACCAAAAGGTGTCCATATGACATGTTTTCAGAATGGACCATATTAGATATATTCTATTATGGTCTATCTGAATTTTTGAAAATGTCATTGGACCATTCTGCAGGTGGATCCATTCACATAAAGAAAACACCTGCAGAAGCTCAAGAGCTTATTGACATGGTTGCAAATAACCAATTCATGTACACTTCTGAGAGGAATTCCATTAATAATGGGACGCCTCAAAGGAAGGGAGTTCTTGAAATTGATGCTCTGAATGCCATATTGGCTCAGAACAAAGTTTTGACTCAGCAAGTCAACATGATCTCTCAAAGTCTGAATGGATGGCAAAATGCATCCAACAGTACTAAAGAGGCAGCTTCTGAAGAAGCTTATGATCCTAAGAACCCTGCAATGGCAGAGGTTAATTACATGGGTGAACCTTATGGAAACACCTATAATTCATCATGGAGAAATCATCCAAATTTCTCATGGAAGGATCAACAAAAGCCTCAACAAGGCTTTAACAATGGTGGACGCAATAGGCTGAGCAATAGCAAGCCTTTTCCATCATCTTCTCAGCAACAGACAGAGAATTCTGAACAAAGCACTTCTAATTTAGCAAATAAGTCTCTGATCTGTCAAAGGCCACTTTAAGTTTCATGAGTGAAACAAGGTCCTCCATTAGAAATTTGGAGGCACAAGTGGGCCAGCTGAGTAAGAAAGTCATTGAAATTCCTCCCAGTATTCTCCCAAGCAATACAGAAAAGAATCCAAAAGGAGAGTGCAAGGCCATTGATGTGATCGAAAATCCTAGTGAAGAAGACCTCCTGGGACTGCCCTCAAGCAAGAAGGAGTTTCCTATTAAAGGAATCTGAGGCTCTATAGAGACCATAGAGATTCCATTAAATCTCTTCTGCCATTCATGAGCTCTGAAGACTATTATTCCTTAGAAGGATGCAGATGTGACTGAAGCAAGTTTGCTCAATATTTAGGAGCTATCATGAAGCTGAATGCCAAGTGTTTGGTAATGAGACTTGGGAAAGTGAACCTCCCTTGCTCAGACAAGAAGAGACAAGATCCTGGCAAGTTCTTAATACCTTGTACCATAGGCACTATGACCTTTGAAAAAGCTCTATGTGATCTGGGGTCAGGGATAAATCTTATGCCACTCTCTGTAATGGAGAAGCTGGGGATCATTGAGGTACAACCTGGCTTGTTCTCATTACAATTGGCAGACAAGTCATTGAGACAAGCTTATGGAATAGTAGAGGACCTGTTAGTAAAGGTTGAAGGCCTTTACATCCCTGTTGATTTCATAATCTTAGACACTAGGAAGGAAGAGGATGAATGCATTATCCTTGGAAGACCTTTCCTAGCTACAGCAGGAGCTGTGATAGATGTCAACAGAGGTGAGTTAGTCCTT
Organism: Arachis stenosperma; assembly: GCF_014773155.1. Lineage (NCBI taxonomy): Eukaryota > Viridiplantae > Streptophyta > Magnoliopsida > Fabales > Fabaceae > Arachis > Arachis stenosperma. Next base: position 104,638,892 of record NC_080386.1, on the reverse strand, counting down.
CAATTGAATGGGGACTACCTTGTGTTTAAGGCTCATGGCCATCCCTCTGTTACAAAAGAGAGTAAGCATGAAGAGCTTCTCTCAGTTCAGAGTCAAGAAGAGCCCCCACAGTCAAACTCTAAGTTTGGTGTTGGGAGGCCACAACCAAACTCTATGTTTGGTGTTAAGACCCCATATCCAAACTCTAAGTTTGGTGTTGGGACTATACAACATTGACCTGATCACCTTGTGGCTCCATGAGAGCCCACTGTCAAGCTATTGACATTAAAGAAGTGCTTATTGGGAGGCAACCCAATTTTATTTATCTAATTTTTATTTTATTTTATTTTATTGTTATTTTGTGTTTTATTAGGTACATGATCATGTGGAGTCACGAAAAAAATATAAAAATTAAAAACAGAATCAAAAACAGCAGAAGAAAAATCACACCCTGGAGGAAGGACAGACTGGCGTTCAACGCCAGTAAGGAGCATCTGGCTGGCGTTCAACGCCAGAACAGAGCATGAATCTGGCGCTGAATGCCAGAAACAAGCAACATTCTGGCGTTTGAACGCCAGGAATGTGCCTTGAGAAAAGCTGGCGCTGAACGCCAGTAACAAGCATGGAACTGCCGTTCAACGCCAGAAACATGCTACATATGGGCGTTGAACGCCCAGAACATGCTTTATATGGGCGTTGAACGCCCAGAACGTGCATCACCTCGGCGTTTAAACGCCAGAATGGTATGCAAAGGCATTTTACATGCCTATTTGGTGCAGGGATGGAATTTCTTGACACCTCAGGATCTGTGGACCCCACAGGATCACCTCAGGATCTGTGGACCCCACAGGATCCCCACCTAACATATTCCCACCTTACCTCCTAATCCTATTACACTCTCCCCCATGTCACACTTCCCAACAACTTCAATCTCTGAATCTCTTTTCCCAATAAACACTCTTTCCCAAAACCCTTCACCAATCACCTCAATCTCTCTTCCCCATCACCTCTTCACCACTCACATCCACCCACTCTTTCCCATAAACCACACCTACCTTCAAATTCAAAAACACTTTCCCACCCAAACCCACCCTAAAATGGCCGAACCTACCCTCTTCCCTTTCCCTATATAAACCCCTCAATCCCACTTCATTTTCACACAACACAACCCTCTCTTCTCCCCCTTAGCCGAATACACATTCACCCTTCTCCTCCATATTTTCTTCTTCTTCTTCTTCTCTTCTTTCTTCTCTTGCTCGAGGGCGAGCAATATTTTAAGTTTGGTGTGGTAAAAGCATAAACTTTTTGTTTTTCCATTACCATCAATTGCACCTAAGGCCGGAGAATCCTCTAGAAAAGGAAAAGGGAAGACAAAAGCTTCCACCTTTGAGTCATGGGAGATGGAAAGATTCATCTCCAAAAGCCATCAAGACCACTTCTATGATGTTGTGGCAAAGAAGAAGGTGATCCCTGAGGTCCCTTTCAAGCTCAAGAAAAATGAGTATCCGGAAATCCGACATGAGATCCGAAGAAGAGGTTGGGAAGTCCTAACTAACCCCATGCAACAAGTCGGAATCCTAATGGTTCAAGAGTTTTATGCTAATGCATGGATCACTAGGAACCATGATCAAAGTATGAACCCGAGTCCAAAGAATTATCTCACAATGGTTCGGGGAAAATACTTAGATTTTAGTCCGAAAAATGTAAGGTTGGCGTTCCACTTGCCCATGATGCAAGAAGATGTACGCCCCTACACTAGAAGGGTCAACTTTAATCAAAGGTTGGACCAAGTCCTTATGGACATATGTGTGGAAGGAGCTCAATGGAAGAGAGACTCCAAAGGCAAGCCAGTTCAACTAAGAAGACTGGACCTCAAGCCTGTGGCTAGAGGATGGTTGGAGTTCATTCAACGCTCCATCATTCCCACTAGCAACCGATCTGAAGTTACTGTAGATCGGGCCATCATGATTCATAGCATCATGATTGGAGAGGAAGTAGAAGTTCATGAAGTCATCTCCAATGAAATCTACAAAATAGCTGAAAAGCCCTCCACCATGGCAAGGCTAGCTTTTCCTCACCTTATTTGCCATCTATGTTACTCAGCTGGAATTATCATAGAAGGAGACATCTCCATTGAAGAGGATAAGCCCATCACCAAGAAGAGGATGGAGCAAGCAAGAGAAATCCTCCACGGATCTCAAGAGATGCATGAGGAAGCTCATCATCAAGAAATCCCTGAGATGCCTCAAGGGATGCACTTTCCTCCCAACAACTATTGGGAACAACTCAACACTTCCTTAGAAGATTTGAGCCACAATGTGGAACAATTAAGGGTGGAACATCATGAGCACTCCATCATTTTCCATGAAATAAGAGAAGATCAAAGAGCAATGAGGGAGGAGCAACAAAGGCAAGGAAGGGACATAGAAGAGCTTAAGGACATTGTTGGTCCTTCAAGAAGAAGATGCCACTAAGGTGGATTCATTCCTTGTTCTTATTTCTTTCTGTTTTTCGGTTTCTATGTTATGTTTATCTATATTTTGTGTCTCTACTTCATGATCATTAGTATGTAGTAACTATGTCTTAAAGCTATGAATAAAATCCATTAATCCTTCACCCCTCTTAAATGAAAAATGTTTTAATTCAAAAGAACAAGAAGTACATGAATTTCGAATTTATCCTTGAATTTAATTTAATTATATTGATGTGGTGACAATACTTTTTGTTTTCTAAATGAATGCTTGAACAGTGCATAATTTTGATCTTGTTGTTTATGAATGTTAAAACTGTTGGCTCTTGAAAGAATGATGAACAAAGAGAAATGTTATTGATGATCTGAAAAATCATGAAATTGATTCTTAAAGCAAGAAAAAGTAGTGAAAAGTAAAGAGCTTGCGAAAAAAAATGGCGAAAAAAAATTAGAAAGAAAAAGAAAAAAGCAAGCAGAAAAAGCCAATAGCCCTTAAAACCAAAAGGCAAGGGTAAAAAGGATCCAAGGCTTTGAGCATCAATGGATAGGAGGGCCTAAGGAAATAAAATCCAGGCTTAAGCGACTAAATCAAGCTGTCCCTAACCATGTGCTTGTGTCATGAAGGTCCAAGTGTAAAGCTTGAGACTGAGTGGTTAAAGTCGTGATCCAAAGCAAAAAGAGTGTGCTTAAGAGCTCTGGACACCTCTAACTGGGGACTCTAGCAAAGCTGAGTCACAATCTGAAAAGGTTCACCCAGTCATGCGTCTGTGGCATTTATGTATCCGGTGGAAATACTGGAAAACAAAGTGCTTAGGGCCACGGCCAAGACTCATAAGTAGCTGTGTTCAAGAATCAACATACTTAACTAGGAAAGTCAATAACACTATCCGAAATTCTAAGTTCCTAGAGAAGCCAATCATTCTGAACTTCAAAGGAAAAAGTGAGATGCCAAAACTGTTCAGAAGCAAAAGCTACAAGTCCCGCTCATCTAATTAGAATTAATATTCATTGATATTTTGGAATTTATAGTATATTCTCTTCTTTTTATCCCATTTGATTTTCAGTTGCTTGGGGACAAGCAACAATTTAAGTTTGGTGTTGTGATGAGCGGATAATTTATACGCTTTTTGGCATTGTTTTTAGGTAGTTTTTAGTAAGTTCAAGCTACTTTTAGGGATGTTTTCATTAGTTTTTATGTTAAATTCACATTTCTGGACTTTACTATGAGTTTGTGTGTTTTTCTGTAATTTCAAGTAATTTCTGGCTGAAATTGAGGGACTTGAGCAAAACTCTGAAAAAGGCTGACAAAAGGACTGCTGATGCTGTTGGATTCTGACCTCCCTGCACTCGAAATGGATTTTCTGGAGCTACGGAACTCCAAATGGCGCGCTCTCAAAGGCATTGGAAAGTAGACATCCAGAGCTTTCCAGCAATATTTAATAGTCTATACTTTATTTGGGAATTGACGACGTAAAGTGGCGCTCAACACCAAGTACATGCTGTTGTCTGGAGTTAAACGCCAGAAACACGTCATAACCCGGAGTTGAACGCCAGAAACACGCTATAACTCGGCGTTCAACTCCAAGAGAAGCCTCAGCTCGTGGATAGATCATGCTCAGCCCAAGCATACACCAAGTGGGCCCCGGAAGTGGATTTATGCATCAATTACTTACTCATGTAAACCCTAGTAGCTAGTTTAGTATAAATAGAACATTTAACTATTGCATTAGAAGTCTTTTGACCACGTTTCATCTTTGGTCTCAGTTTTGTTCTATTCTTCATCTTAAGAGGCTATTGGTCACGTTTTAGTGGGCTGGCCATTCGGCCATGCCTGAACCTTTCACTTATGTATTTTCAACGGTGGAGTTTCTGCACACCATAGATTAAGGGTGTGGAGCTCTGCTGTACCTCAAGTTTCAATACAATTACTATTACTTTCTATTCAATTCTCTTTTATTCTTATTCCAAGATATACATTGCACAACACTTTGATGAATGTGATGATCTGTGACACTCATCATCATTCTCACCTATGAACGCGTGTGACTGACAACCACTTCCGTTCTACCTTAGGCCGGGCGCATATCTCTTAGATTCCCCAACAGAATCTTCGTGGTATAAGCTAGATAGATGGCGGAATTCATGGGGATCTGGAAAGTCTAACCTTGTCTGTGGTATTCCGAGTAGGATCCCGGGAATCCGGAAAGTCTAACCTTGTCTGTGGTATTCCAAGTAGGATTCCGGTATTGAATGACTGTGACGAGCTTCAAACTCTTGAAGGCTGGGCGTTAGTGACAGACGCAAAAGAATCAAGGGATTCTATTCCAACCTGATTGAGAACCGACAAATGATTAGCCGTGCTGTGACAGAGCATTTGGACCATTTTCACTGAGAGAATGGGATGTAGCCATCAACAAGGTGATGCCTCCAGACGATTAGCCATGCAGTGACAGCGCATAGGACCATTTTCTTGAGAGGATGAAAAGTAGCCATTGAAGACGGTGATGCCCTACATACAGCTTGCCATGGAAAGGAGTAGGAAGGATTGGAGGAATGTAATAAGAAAGTAGAAATACAAGAGGAGCACAGCATTTCCATACGCCTATCTGAAATTCCCATTATTGATTTACATAAGTATTTCTATCCCTTTTTATTTTCTGTTTATTATTAATTTTTGAACTCATCATAAACCATTTAATCTGCCTAACTGAGATTTACAAGGTGACCATAGCTTGCTTCATACCAACAATCTCTGTGGGATCGACCCTTACTCACGTAAGGTATTACTTGGATGACCCAGTACACTTGCTGGTTAAGTTGAACGGAGTTGTGTCCACACATAGCCAATAGCCATTAAATAAATCTCATGCAAATACAAAGAGGGTCACAATTTCGTCCACCACTACTCCTCTAAGTTAACTAAATATCGCTCCGTCTCAACAACTAGTGGTCCTCGACTAATCGTCGACTTGGACTCTACAATTATCAACACTTGTCATGCATCACGAACGAATATTTCATATTAATGATATACAGAAAGTTAGAAATTCAACTGCTAGTTTACAATTACCTCGGGTATGAGAATTGAATTCGGTTGCATCATGACCTTTTCTATAGGGACAATTCCAAGACATATGCCCTGATCCCCCACACTTGTAGCATACACCTAACCCACTCGGCACGACATATTTGGGTGATGACTTCCACATCGCTGACAGCTCAAAATATCTGAAGCAGCCGCTGTCTGTTTTTCCTTACCGTTCCCTTGGACTCCTCATTCGTTGCAAAGTAATTCCGTCCTTGGAGAAAGTGTTGTGTGTATCCTCTCTCCTTAAGCTCTCGACTACTTGGTGCGAACCCTTGGTTGTGCTCCCATATGACTTCCTTCCTCTGCAGCCACCTTTTTCACACACTCTTTATTAACTTTGCTCTTATTCCTCCTTAAGCATAACACCATGGCCTTACATACTAAGCATCCGATAAATTCTATTCATCATGACTACATGCACATGCCGATCAATATCAAGCTCAGCCAAGTCCAAGCCCAATTCATACTCTACCTACCTCAATACTTAACGATTTGCCATCTACCCAATATTATTCCAATTCACATCCTAATCATTCAAGGCCTATAACATAAGTTTCCTGATAATTAGTCATTTATCAATTCTTACACAAGTGTTCAATTTCACAAACTCTCATTCCCATTCAAATCCAAATATTCCAAAGTCAATTGCAAGCCCCTTCTACTTTAAATCATCAGATTCCAATAAACTCAAACCTACTTAAACTAATCGTTCAAACAATTATCCACCTCTAAGTGTTCCATTCATCAATCCAAAATCAACATACCATTCTCACCTGTGCCACTGCTAAGATTCCTATCATGGCATTTTCTCACCGATTCGTTCTTAGGAATTTCTCTTTCCGATTACTTCATTCATGTCCATGAGACACCCTTTAGGTCTTGTCCATACTAGACAAGCGATATCGAGCTGATCAGACTCAATATCTCAAGTTAAGTGCTTCAAATTACGAAAGGTACACTCATGGGCTTCATGCTAGATGTATCAGTTAGATACCCTAACTAGCACAGGCACAGACTCAGAGTATGCATTTAAGCATAAGCAGTTCCATCCCTCAGGCTCACGAGGACGAACTGCTCTGATACCATAATGTAACACCCTAATATTCAAATCCTTATGCTTGAGTCATAAGTCAATGATATTGCGGTGGTACGACTCTCAGGTGAATTTTTAATACATAAATATAAGTATAATTGAAAAGAGTATTAATCGAAAAGCCTGAAAAGAATAAAAATAAAATCGCGAAGATGTGACACTCACGTTTCGACAACAAAAAATAAAATGTGAAGTCGAAAGCGATACAAGAATGAAGGCATAAATGAGATTAAGAGATATATAACAGATAGATATATAACATAAGTAAATAACCACTAGTCGCGACCCGCGAAATTTAGGTCGGCTAGGGTACAGTATAAAAGTAATTGACAACTGAACCTCCTAATCTCTCCCAAAAGAAACATAAGAGGCTCTATAGGCAAGTTCAAAAGAGTTCAATACATAATATAATCTCTTCAAAACAAAGGTGGAGAGGTTCTAAGCAAAGTATAAAGTAAAGAATATAAAGATCTTCGCCATCTCTCAGATGAACCACAGCTCACTTCAGAGCACCTGGATCTGTATCTGAAAAACAAGAGATATGTACGGAATGAGAATCCCGACCCATGGGTTCCTAGTACGGTAAAAGTGCCAAATAAATACAATGCACTACAATAAAAACTCACTAAGCATCCTAAACCTCCTTTCACCAAATATTCACCCTACGTTCTTACTGATCCATGAATAGGCAACTGTCATAAGGGAGTGCTAAATCTAATTCGTATTTCTCATGCTTCCCAACTTTCTAACTCTCCCACGAATCAGAATCAGAATCATAAACAAAACCATTACCAGTTGTTCTGTCTCAGCAATGCAATATCAATACAACATATCCTCACCTGGAGCTAGTGAAATCACTTCACCGCGTCTACCCAGGGAGCTCGAATTATCTCATTCAATAGTCATCATCATTATTCAATCACATCATCAATTAATCTCGTCAAGAACAGCCCTCAGCGTCCACTGACACCAGTATGAGGGATCTCTCAATGGTACAAACACAAGTAATACAGGCAAGTAATACACAAGTAGAACAAGTAGCACATAATTAGATAACATAGCATATATGAGATAGCAATCCAAAACAAATAGGCAAGCCCAAACAATTCAAACATATGCAAATGATGAATGCCTGCCCTATGGCTGATGATATCATCTGTCGGTTATCAAGCCAACCTGACATGTCCGGTAGCTAACCCGGGCACAGTCTCTCTGTTGCGCATTAATATCATTAGAGGGAATATGCGCCCTGTCGCTATTAGAGGGTATATGCGCCCTGTTTCCATTAGAGGGTATCTGCGCCCTGTCACCCTTACAACCAGAGAGAAAACACAAGCATACTCACATTCAACATTTTCCATCATTATTCATTTACCACATTCGTTCATTAATCATATATGCATATTCGACATACTCGCCACATGTTAAGGCGTCCGCAATCAATCATTATTGTTATCAAACCTCAAACATTAACTTGGAGCAAGCAGAACGAATCACAACCCTTGCTACTACCCAGGTATCATAAATACACATTATTCATAAATCCATAATTAAACTCATGATCATAATCCTCTTTCCCCTTCTCATACCCGGAGCAAGTGAACAACGCCATTGCCTACTACCCGGGGTCACGCATCACATTCCACATTTGATCATTAATCATACATATATACATACTTAGCCATAACTCAATTCTTATCACAGCCATCGGGCTCATGGCATAACCCATAACCAGCCAATAATCACCATCAAATACAGCCCTTTGGCTCATGGTATACACCGCATTTCTATCATCACCCTCAGCAACTCATACAGTCATTATTAATCATAACTCATCATTAATCTCACTTACTTCATCCACAAGTGATCACATGTCCTAGCCTCTTTTCATTACTAGGCATACCATAAAGGTTTTAGGACATAGATGGTAAGAATGAACTCTTAGAAGTTTGAAATTTAGCTTTAACAACTCAAAAATCAACCTTGGGGTGAAAATAGGGTCACACGTGCACGTCGCCTACGCGCATGCGTGGAACGCCAAAAAGTCCATCGACGCGTACACGTTGCCCACGCGTATGCGTGGATGAAAAGAAAGCCAAGTGACGCGTACACATCAGTCACGCATACGTGTGGGTGCGTTTTGTGCCCCACGCACAAAGCCAGCACGCTTTTCGCACAACTCTCGGGAATTTGGCTGGGCAATTGGTGCAGCGCTTCGACGCGTACGCGTGGGCCTTGCGCACGCGTGGATTGTGCATTTTTTGAAAATGACGCGTGCACGTCGGCCACGCCTACGCGTGGGTTAGCATTCTGCCAAAAATTTTAGTAAGTTAAAAAAGCTGCAGAATTCACTGTTTTAAACCCCAAACTTCCAACACACATAACGTCTTCTACAAAATTTCTTTTTAAACCATTTCTAAACCGTTGGAAAGATCGTTGAATAAACTTTCGTAAAAATCCAAATTTGAAGAATTTCAAACTCCGTGGACCGAAATACGCCTCGCCAAATTTGGTCAAAAATAAGTTTTTGCCCAAACATAGAAATCACTAATTTTTCCAATGTTCCCAAGCCAAATTCATTTCTACTCATCCAAATAACCACAACGCAATCACATCTACATAATTTCACTCAACCAAAACCAAACCTACTTCATCTATACCATTTCACCCAAAACCATCAAATTTCACTCTTAAATTCCTCAAACCATATTATTCAATAACCAAACCAATTATTCACACATTCAATATCTAGAATCCATCCAATCACTCATGTTATCACACAATATACACGTCAACTTACCTTACTTACCTCTTTTCGGCCTCCGGCCCAAAATTCACAGTCTCTGGCCCAAATTCACAATTTAAATGCATATTCCATAAATCAATACTCACTATCCAATTCATCAAATTCTCGACAGACCAAACATACAAGGCTACACAATCCTCAACTCAATCATTAATTCACAACACATATCAACTATGCATATTAGCACCAACCATTTACACAATCTAAACTTAATCCTAGGGGCATCTTGTCTAGTAATTCTCATCACACCACACGGTACTTAAATGAAACTTAAACCGTACCTCTTATAGCCAAACCAATTGAGCCTCTTCTTTGGAAGTCTCCACCAACCTTAGCTCCAAGCCTCACCAAAGCTCCTCAAGCAACACCAATCTCCCAATTGTGCACGAAAATCACCAAATACACTAACATAACCAATTTCACATATATACATTAACCTAGGATTCATGAAATAGATAAATCACAAGGGTTTGAGCACTTCTTACCTTAACCCACTGAAGTTTGTGATGAATATCACCCATGGCTTATACTAGAGCACTCCTAAACAACCAAAATCACAAGGTTTCCTCAAAATCCAACTCAAATTCGAATTTAAAGAGAAAAATGAAAACTGGGCCAAGGATAGTGGATTACTGATGAGCGGATAATTTATACGCTTTTTGGCATTGTTTTTAGGTAGTTTTTAGTAAGTTCAAGCTAATTTTAGGGATGTTTTCATTAGTTTTTATGTTAAATTCACATTTCTGGACTTTACTATGAGTTTGTGTGTTTTTCTGTGATTTCAGGTAATTTCTGGCTGAAATTGAGGGACTTGAGCAAAACTCTGAAAAAGGCTGACAAAAGGACTGCTGATGCTGTTGGAATCTGACCTCCCTGCACTCGAAATGGATTTTCTAGAGCTACAAAACTCCAAATGGCACGCTCTCAACGACGTTGAAAAGTAGACATCCAGAGCTTTCCAGCAATATATAATAGTCTATACTTTATTCGGAAATTGACGACGTAAATTGGCGTTGAACACCAAGTACATGCTGCTGTCTGGAGTTAAACGCCAGAAACACGTCATGATCCGGAGTTGAACGCCCAAAACACGTTATAACTTGGAGTTCAACTCCAAGAGAAGCCTCAGCTCGTGGATAGATCAAGCTCAGCCCAAGCATACACCAAGTGGGCCCCGGAAGTGGATTTATGCATCAATTACTTACTCATGTAAACCCTAGTAGCTAGTCTAGTATAAATAGGATAATTTACTATTGTATTAGACATCTTTTGATAGTTTAATCTTGGACTGTTTTAGTCTTTGATCATTCGATCTTTTGATCATTCAGGGGGCTGGCCATTCGGCCATGCCTGAACCTTTCACTTATGTATTTTCAACGGTGGAGTTTCTGCACACCATAGATTAAGGGTGTGGAGCTCTGCTGTACCTCAAGTTTCAATACAATTACTATTACTTTCTATTCAATTCTCTTTTATTCTTATTCCAAGATATACGTTGCACAACACTTTGATGAATGTGATGATCCGTGACACTCATCATCATTCTCACCTATGAATGCGTGTGACTGACAACCACTTCCGTTCTACCTTAGGCCGGGCGCATATCTCTTAGATTCCCCAACAGAATCTTCGTGGTATAAGCTAGATAGATGGCAGCATTCATGGGGATCTGTAAAGTCTAACCTTGTCTGTGGTATTCCGAGTAGGATCCCGGTATTGAATGACTGTGACGAGCTTCAAACTCCTGAAGGCTGGGCGTTAGTGACAGACACAAAAGAATCAATGGATTCTACTCTAACCTGATTGAGAACCAACAGATGATTAGTCGTGCCGTGACAGAGCATTTGGACCATTTTCACTGAGAGGATGGGATGTAGCCATCAACAAGGGTGATGCCTCCAGACGATTAGCCGTGCAGTGACAGCACATAGGACCATTTTTCCGAGAGGATGAAAAGTAGCCATTGATGCTGGTGATGCCCTACATACAGCTTGCCATGGAAAGGAGTAAGAAAGATTGGATGAATGAAATAAAAAAGTAGAGATACGAGAGGAGCACAGCATCTCCATACGCCTATCTGAAATTCCCACCATGGAATTATATGAGTAACTATTTACTATCTTATTTTCTGTTTATTATTAATTTTCGAAACCCATAACCATTTAATCTGCCTAACTGAGATTTACAAGGTGACCATAGCTTGCTTCATACCAACAATCTCTGTGGGATCGACCCTTACTCACGTAAGGTATTACTTGGATGACCCAGTACACTTGCTGGTTAAGTTGAACGGAGTTGTGTCCACACATAGCCAAGAGCCATAATAATGATTCCATACAATAACAAAGAGTACTACATTGATGTGATCATAATTTCGTCCACCAATTACTCACCACAAAACTTAGATAGAATTGTAGAGGATGAGAAGAGCGATGCGTGGCCGCAAACGGTCCGTCAATCGGAGCTCCGTAGCTCAAGTTATGGTGATTTGAAGATCAAAGAGAGTTAGGTTTTCTCTCTTCTTCCTGACCTTTTCATTTCAGCACTCCACACCCTTTCTTAAGGGTAAAATTAGCTGAAATGCTCATAACTAATGTTTATATTTGTTGGATCTTGGACCCACTTAGGCCCGGTTCACTTATTTTTGCCCGTTGACCCAATTTTGGGCCAAAACCCTTAAGATTAGCGTTCTAAATCACACTTTAAATATTTCTACATTCCCTAATTATAATTCCTCATTTCTTTACCTTATTTACTTATAATCAATTTTCTCAGCTGCAGTACCAGACAGATCTCAGCCGGTACTGCCGGTCAAAATTTTAGTGCGCGTTTTTATGCAGAAAACTATGTTTTCCAACTCAGAAAAATTCACTGAATCCACATATCATATTTAAATTATCAAATTCTAATTGCCAAATCTTCTAACCATATTTGCTCTTATTTAATTTTTTTATTTAATTAATTACGATCAGACCAAATTTTACATATAGCGTCCAGATCTTTATTAAAATATTGTAATGAACATGATTGATTGCCAGAAATCTGCAATATACTCCATAAAAAGGGCGTGCAAGGAAAACCTTCAATCTGTGATACTCTTATCCAAAAGCACCATGTTGTCAATTACCCTTGTATTTTCCTAAACGCATCAAGCCATTGTCGATTGTGGGAAGTCAGTTGCCTAATTGCCTGGGGAGCCGATTGGAAAATATTGGGTTAAGAATTTTTTTTAATGGTTTGATGGACCTTGGATATGGAAACAAAATACTGTGTAGATTATTGTAATTTGTAACAGTGATGGATGTATTGCAATAAAATATTAATATTTTGTTAGATTTATTTTAAATATTCAAATTTTAGTCTAACTTAATATAAAAACAACAAGTGTTTTTTGGTGACAATTTAAAAACAACAATTTATATTAGGTCAATTCAATATATATAATTTTGTAAATTTTATATAATATAAAATTTTATTTTTAAAGATTATATTTAATAATTATATAATATTTATATAAAAATTATTTTAAAATAAAAATAACATTATATATTATAAAAAATATCAATTATAATATAAAAATATAATATTCTTTTATTAATTTCACTTTAAAATGAGTATTTTATTTATAAATTATGTCTTCATACCAAATTAAGTCTACACTAAACATGACTCAAATCCGATTCAAAAAGTATATTCGACCATGAATTTATAAAAAAAAATCATATAAACATTTAAGATATCAAAGCATTTGTACAAGAAATAATAAATATAAACACAAAAAAAATCTTGAGTCTCAACTAAAATATTGGACTAATATTTTTATTATTTAAGCTTTTAAGTTATTAATTTATACTTTTTTTAGTTATACACTACTCATAAATAGATAAAAATTATTATACTATTTCGTCATTATAGTACATTAACAAAAAATTTCATAAGTAGACACTACATACTAACACACACACTTACATATTAACATATAATTAAACTAATATTACTAACTACTAAAAACTTTTTAAGACTTCTGGGAGTCTATTGGGCCACCTTAGATCCCCAGTTTTCGGGTTTTTAGTACTGAGGCCTATTAAAACGAGTGTGCATTGCTTTTTATTTTGTCATATCTAAATTGAAATATTTTTCTTTATTTTATTAGAGGTTGAATAAAAGATGAACTAAAACGTAATAAATTTAATTAATATTTTTGTTTTGGGACTTACGTAGAATTGGATGATTGGATTCGAATAAAAGGTCCAAACGTTGAAAGAAGGTGACTTCTGAATTGTTCCTGCCTGAAAGTCGTCGTCCGAGTTGTGTGTTTTGAAGAATGAGAGGGTGGTACTTGCGAAGACACTTCATGTCTAAGTCAGCAAGGGATTAAGCATGTTTAGGATATTAGAACTTAAGATTACTTGAGGGTGTCAGTGTATTTATAGGGAAGAAACCAATATTCACCGCTGAAGTAGTTCCACTTCTGATGGTGGATAACCGTCCCTTTATCTTAGAGTTGTTGGGATCTCTCTTTTAGAAGTGAGTGAGAGATTTTAGGAGGCAGTTATTCATTTAGATAAGTGTTGACTACTTGTTGGTGTCGACTCTGACTTCTTAGAGGAGGTCGGATAGTGGGTGAAGGTCAATCTTTTTGGATTGGGTCTCTGGTCTGATTGGACTTGACTTGTGTTTTGGGATAGGGTATGGACAGTTTTAAAATAAAATTTTATAGTCATTTTTTATGTAATAAGAAAAAAATTATAATTGATAGATAAATAATATATAAATATTATAATTTATTTATATATAAAATTATTGATTATATTTATATTATTATTTAAATCAATTCCTGAGTTTAACTTCGGATCGTGAATTTGATGACCTAAACTTGAATTTTGGGGTCAATTTGACATAACTTACTCTCATCTCTAACCTCAAATGAAATATGTAAAGATTTTATAAATGATTGTAAGTGGTTGATTCGGTAAGAATCATTGTATATACTTATGTTCCTACATAAATATATTAAATAATGAGAATCTACTACTATCATTTAGTGGCTATGTGATTCTGTATTAAATCTTGGAGATTGGTTAGATCTTAAAATTTCTATTTTCTTACTAAATGGTGATGATTGCTTTAGCATAATTTGTGTTATTAAAATTTGGTACTATTATGGATCTTTATGATAAATTTAATACCTAGTCACTTATTACAATTTATCTATAAAAAAAGTTTTGGACAGGATAGATCTAAAATTCTAGTAAAAGAGGGATCAAAAATTAAATTTTTTATATAATTATGATTAGTATTTTTTTAATTAAAAAATATTAATAAATTCTTGTCAAATAAAGAAGTTATGTCTATTCTTATAAGATATAAAAATATCTATTTTTTATTTTTTTTGTTAATTAATTTGTTTTATTAAGTATTGGATAAAATATGTAAAATATATTTGTTTAATGAACTTACTTAATATCTAATAAATAATAATTTTAATATCATAAAAAAATTTTAAAGTAGAAAATAAAATCATTTAGGTTAAACAAATTCGATCAATTATAATATTTATATATTAAAAACATAAAAAATAAAAATTATATAAATAAAAATGTCTATTCACAACACAAGATATAAATAGAAATTAAAGAAATTTGTGGTTGTGGATAAAATAAATAGTTATGATACTACAATTTACATTTTATTGAATTGATTATCTTTTTTAATTTTTTCTGCAGAAGCAATTACACTTACTTGTTTAATACTATACTTCGAAAATGAATATCGGCTCTAATAATTATGTCTCCTTCTATCAAAACAACTGAAAATGTCTCAAAAAAGGTAGGCACACGCCTTACAAAAATTTTGCGCTCCTCTTTATCTCTAAAGCTAGGATGTTGACGATCGGATTTCTATCGGTAAAGAAATTCACAAATATAATCGCTTTGTAAGTATAGTTTCTAAACCAACAGAGAATCCTTTCATGCAAAAGTTTGGTTGTCACAAGTACAAACCCCTAATAAATAATAACCAAAGTATTTAAACCTCAGGTCGTCTCTCAAGGAATTGCAGGGAAGTGTTCTTATTATTGGTTATGAGTTGTGTAAATTGGGGTTTTGGGAATAAGAAATAAGAAGAGTAAATTGTAGAGAAAATAGAATAATAACAATAAAAACTCTTGGCAAGGTATGAGAATTGGAAGTCCTATGCTAGTTATCCTTATCAATTGTGATGAGAATTGGCTTTTGCTCCCACTTGGTCAACCTCTAACTATAAAGGTATGTTAAGTGAATAAATCAATTTGATTCCTCAGGTCCTAGTCAATTCCTAAGAAAAGACTAGAGTTAGGGAAATCCAAATCAATCAGCAAAGAATTCTAATTTTCAATAAACAAGGAGTTTGATAACTCAAGTGTCTCCAATTACTCAACACAAGCTAAGAATGTAAAAAGCTAAATTAAAATCATAAATATGAAATATCTCAAATTGCATTAAATAGAAAAATCAAATTAAACATGAGAATTCATAAATCAAAGTAATAGAATAAATAAAAATAGAAGAGAAACCAAAGTAAAGGAACATTGAACCTGGAATGAAGAAGAAGTAAACCTAACCTAAGAGAAATCCTAAATCCTAAAATCTAAGAGAGAGGAGAGAGCCTCTCTCTCTAGAAAAACTACATCTAAAACTAAAATTGTGAATTATCAGCTTCTGCTAAGTATTCCTTGAGTCTCTGCATGTTTCATGGCTTTATTCTGTGTTTCTGGACTGAAAACTGGGTCAAAACGCGGCCCGAAATCTCTCCCAGCATGTTTCGTTAATTTTGCAGATCGCGCATGTCACGCGTACGCGTCATCCACGCGTGCGCGTCATTCAGCGTTTTTTTCTTACCACGCGTACGCGTCGTCCACGTGTTCGCGTCATTCGTGCAGACTCCAATCCACGCGTTCGCGTCAGGCACGCAAACGCGTCACTGCGATTTTCTCCATTTCGCACGGTCGCGTGAGCCATGCGTCCGCGACGGTGTTCGCTGGTCATCTCCTTAGTTTCTTGTGTTCCTTCCATTTTTGCAAGCTTCCTCTCCATTCTCTAAGCTATTCCTGCCCTATGAAGCCTGAAACACTTAACACACGGATCATGGCATCGAATGGTATAAAGGAGAATTAAAATATGTAATTAAAAGATCTCTAGAAAGCAAGTTTTCAACCATAGAACTAAACTAGGAAGGAATTATAAAATCATGAAAATCATATGAATAAGTGGGCAAGAATTTGATAAAAATCACTCAATTAAACACAATATAAACCATAAAATAGTGGTTTATCAACCTCCCCACACTTAAACATTAGCATGTCCTCATGCTTAGCTTAAGAAGATAAAATAAATGAGTAGGGAAAAAGCAAGACTCATGCAATGCAACCTATGAATGTGAATGCATCTACATACTAAGACGTCTATATCTACTTGGTTAAAAGCAAACAAGTTCTCCAAGACAAATACAAACCAAATTCCACTAATTCATCTAACCAATCAACAAATATTTAGCATACCAATGCAAACATCATGAGGTCTTTTCAGGGTTGTAATGGGGCTAAGGTAAAGGCAAGGATATATGTATGGCCAAGTGAGCTATAATATGAATCTTTGACTAACCTAAGCTCTTACCTAATACACACACATACTCTATGTAATTCTAAAAATCACACCTAGCTACCCATAATTCCCACTTTTGTATCACATACTCATGTACCAGATTTTTGATATTTCTTTATCACATGTGCATTGATCTTTCTATTAAAGCTTAACATTGGGGTATTTTTGTCCCCTTATTTATTTACTTATTTATTGAATATTTTTAGATTTTTTTTGTGTAGATAAATAAACATAACTTATCAATGCACGTGGATTTTTCATTATTTAATTATTTTGGTTTTTCATGAGTAGGTTCCAAATTTCCAATATTCAAATAAATTAGAAACATGATACATTCCTTTATTAACCCATGTTCCCACAGTTTTCCCATACTTAGTTGATGCACAACCTCTATCTTAAGCTAACCAAAGATTCAATTGGGATATTTAATTTGTTTTTCTGCTTAAGGTAGTGATGTGGTAAAATATTAAACAAATGGGGATAAAAGGCTCAAGGTGGCTAACAAAGGTGATTGAAAGGGTAGGCTTTTTGGGGATAAGTGAGCTAATAATCAAATGATGGCCTCAATCATATGCAAGCATGTAAATACACTAAATAGTGGACATATAGAATGGAACAAAGTAAAGATTGCAATCATAGAGAAGAAAATATACAAGAATAAAATATTTATGGTTAAATAATGTAACCATATAAATAAGCTCAAAATTTCACAGGTTGTGTGTTCTTTGCCTCAAAAAACTATGTTCCAAATACAACTTCAAACAAATTTAACACATAGAAAATTTTAATTTTTAATTTAAATTAGTGAAAATTTTCAAAAATAGGGTTCTAGAAAGAAACTTATTATTTTTCAATTAAGTAGTACTTAAATGCAAACAATCAACTACACATGCAATCTCTTATGCAATGCAACAATAAACTAACAAAGAAAACTAGACATTGGTGTTGGAAAGAAAATAACTAACCCATGGAGATCGGTATCGACCTCCCCACACTTAAAGATTGCACCATCCTCGGTGCATGCTGAGATGTGCAGGTGGACGGGTTGTTCTAACTGGCGTTTTTCTCCGAAGATTTTGCAGATGGACTTGTCTGTCTTTCCTTGTAAACGTCTTCCGGTTCCCTTCGGGGTGGCCATCCTGAAAGAAAAAGAGAAAAAAAGTAACCCAGAAATAAAGATAAGAAAATAAATGAAGTATGGATGGGTTAATGCCAAATGATAAGGGTCTCAATTACATGGAAGCTTCAACATGTACGTGAAAAAATAATAGAAGCACATGGCATACCAGTGGTGCAAAATTTGCAACAATAGGAAGAGTGTGGATAATGCAAGATAGTGTATATTCATGTTAATGCAAGAGGGGTACAAGTATCATATAAGATTAGCATTGACCTATAAATAATATTACCCAATAATGAAAACAAGTCACGAAGCACCAAAATAATATCAGAAAAGATACAACAGTTGAATAAGAAATTTTAACACCAATAGAAAAATAATAAATTTAGAAAAGAAAAGAAAAATATGCACAAAATGAAAATGCAATGAATGAAAGTATGCAAATAAATTAAATAAAATAGAATGAAAGTGAAGAATGATGAGAAGTTAAAGGGATGAAGAAGAAGAAAGTAAGAAAGAAAGAAGAAAGAAATAAGAAAGGGAAAGAAGAAATTAGGATTTGGGGAAAAAAAGATAAGATAATTGGCTAATCTGGATAAGCTGTGTGCTGCATGTGACGCGGACGCGTGAGTGACACGGTCACTTGGTGTAAAATAATTATCGGTGACGCGGACGCGTGGTCTGATTTGTGCTATTGGCGCGAGTGCAGCCTCGCGTTCGCGTAACTCTCTGTTTGAAACTCATTTTGCCAAATTTTAGGGTGACCCGGTCGCGTGGTTGATGCGATCGCGTGAATGGCCATACTTTGAAAAATGACGCAGATGCGTGGGGCATGCGGTCACGTGATAGGGCTGGTGCTTCTAGCATCATTCCAGCCCCACTCCATCATAACTTGCTGCCATACACCTCTTTTACGTCGATTTTTAGGGCACGCGTTCGCGTGCGTGACGCAGACGCGTGGGAGGCTTATTTTCCAATTGACGCGGTCGCGTGAGTGACGCGGTCGCGTGGGCATGTTTGTGCTTGAGGCACGCCTCCAGCCACGCTTTCACGTGACTTTCTGTTCAATTCTCTTTTCTTCAGAACGCACCTATGACGCGAACGCGTGCTTTCCCTTTTTTTTTATGCAGGATGCAAAATGCAATGCTAATACGGATGTTATGAATAATTCTAGGTTCAATGAAATAAAATAAAACTCAAAAACAAACAAAACTAAATAAAATTATAATTGAAAAAGGAACGATCATACCATGGTGGGGTTGTCTCCCACCTAGCACTTTTAGTTAAAGTCCTTAAGGTGGACATTTAGTGAGCTCCTTGTCATGGTGACTTGTGTTTGAACTCATCCTAAAACTGCCACCAATGCTTGGACTTCCAATAAGCTCTGTCTATTCCATGTAAATTTTCCAAGCCTTGATGGAGTTCTTCACAAGTTTTGAGCTCCCAAAGTTGATCTTCTTGTATGCCGAGATCCCAAATCTTGATTTTACACCCGTCTTCAAGTTGATCATCATGGTTCTATCCGGGTGGCAAGCACTTTGAATTCTCTACGGAGTACCAAACTCTTCTTTTAGATCTAACCAATTTATCACCAATTGAGCCCTTACATCTATCTCTTGAAGTATCAACCTTGATGAGCCTTGATTTGCAACTCCAACCACTAAACAGTCTCCTCTTACGCTTTATGCCACAAAGCTTCCTGAGTTGGCCGTCCGTTTCAAGAATACCGTACTCAAGTGGGATAGGAAGACGAACATAGATAAGTTTTACCCACTCAAGTGAAGGAGTAGACGGCAACCTAGGTGGAGAAGTTTCCAACGTTCTTGACAAAGCGTACTCAACTCCCGTCCGCCCTTTTCTAAGGATTTCTGCTTCTACATCATTCTCAGACTCAATCAGAGAAGAGTATTCATATTGAAGAAGTTCAATT
The DNA here is from genome assembly GCF_014773155.1 of Arachis stenosperma. Taxonomy (NCBI): domain Eukaryota; kingdom Viridiplantae; phylum Streptophyta; class Magnoliopsida; order Fabales; family Fabaceae; genus Arachis; species Arachis stenosperma. The sequence goes on along the minus strand of NC_080386.1, from coordinate 104,618,766 downwards.
GCGGATGTAGATTTATCACTAGGAGGACTTGATGCATGATCTTTATCACCAAGGGAACTTACTTCTTGATCTATCCCATCCAAGTCTTCATAAGGAACATGCCATGGAGGGTGTGCACTAGCCTCCTTGACATCAATCTCAATCTTCTTGGAGGAATACTCTACAATTCTGGATTCCCATGGAGGTTCAGCGTCTCCTAAGTCTTCAACCACTTCTTCCTCTTCAACTATTATGGCTTCCTCAACTTGTTCTAATACAAAGCCATGTTCCTCATTATCCACCGGAGTTTCTATTATCTCCTTCATACTACGCTCTTCTTTTGATTCTCCACATGTAGCCGTGGGAGTACTTTGAGTGTTTAAATGTTGGGAAGCTAATCGGTTTACTACCTCGGTCAAGGCAGTCGCGAATTCTAGTACTCCCCGTTTTATCTCTCTTTGCCCTTGAAAAAGAACACCAATAGTATCGTGCATCGAAGGTTGAGGTGGATGTGAGGGCTCATTATTTGGGAAAAAAGGTTCATGATAAGAGGGTGGTTCATCATAAGAATGTGGTGGTTCATCACTCTCCATCTTTTCCACTTCTTTCACCGCACACTTCAATTCCTTGTTCTCAAGTTGAGATTATTTAGCCATGAAAGCTTCGGGCACTATTCGGTTTACCGTTCGGTCCAACTGACGCAGGGTTGCTTGAAATTGATCCATTATTTTCTTGAGATGATCCCTTGACTCTTGTTCTGCTTGGATATCATAAATAGGATTATAAGGCTCTTGGATTGATGGATATGGATGTGGTGTATATAGAGGTGGTGGTCCTTGGGAGTAACTGGGTTGAAATTGAGATGGTTCTATGTATGGCTCATATGGCTCATAGGGTGATTGATATGGTGGATAAGGGTTAGGATTATATGAGGTTGTTTGGTAGTAGGGGGCTTGTGAGTTTGGTGGTTCAAAAGTGTGTTGGGGAGGTGATTCATAAGCATATAGTGGGGTTGCTGGTAATTACAAGGGGGTCCACCATATTCATCATCTTGGTACACTCCCTGGAATGGCTCTTGACCATAGTAATTTGGTAGAGGTTGGTTATCACGAAGAGTTTCACTATAACTATTATCTTAGCATGCATTGTAGAATGGTCGTTGTCCATGGTATCTTGGAAGGTGTTGTTGCCGAAAGGGTTGATCAGATTCTCGTGGCTCCGTCCATCTTTGATTGTTTTGACCTTGAAGCATGTTCCTGTTATAGCTTCCATTCCATTCAACAATATTAGAACCAAACTCAAAGCGACGGGGGTGAGAACCCATAGTAGCTAAAAAAAATTAAAAACAAAAATAAAAACAAATAAACAAGCAAAATAAAATATTTACAATAACTAATAATAAGGCACACGTTTACAATTCCCCGGCAACGGCGCCATTTTGATGACTGGATTTCTATCGGTAAATAAATTCACAAATATAATCGCGTTGTAAGTATAGTTTCTAAACCAACAGAGAATCCTTTCGTGCAAAAGTTTGGTTGTCACAAGTACAAACCCCTAATAAATAATAAACGAAGTATTTAAACCTCGGGTCGCCTCTTAAGGAATTACAGGGAAATGTTCTTATTATTAGTTGTGAGGTTTGTAAATTGGGGTTTTGGAGATAAGAAATAAGAAGAGTAAATTGTAGAGAAAATAGAATAATAACAATAAAAACTATTGGCAAGGTATGAGAATTGGAAGTCCTATCCTAGTTATCCTTATCAATTGTGATGAGAATTGACTTTTGCTCCCACTTGGTCAACCTCTAACTATGAAGGTATGTTAAGTGGATAAATCAATTTGATTCCTCAAGTCCTAGTCAATTCCTAAGAAAAGACTAGAGTTAGGAGAGTCTAAATCAATCAGCAAAGAATTCCAATTTTCAATAAACAAAGAGTTTGATAACTCAAGTGTCTCCAATTACTCAACACAAGCTAAGAATGTAAAAAGCTAAATTAAAATCATAAATATGAAATACCTCAAATTGCATTAAATAGAGAAATCAAATTAAACATGAGAATTCATAAATCAAAGTAATATAATAAATAAAAATAGAAGGGAAACCAAAGTAAAGGAACATTGAACCTGGAATGAAGAAGAAGTAAACCTAACCTAAGAGAAATCCTAAATCCTAAAACCTAAGAGAGAGGAGAGAGCCTCTCTCTAGAAAAACTACATCTAAAACTAAAATTGTGAATTATCAGTTTCTGCTAAGTATTCCTTGAGTCTCTGCATGTTCTCTGGCTTTATTATGTGTTTTTGAACCGAAAACTGGGTCAAAACGCGGCCCGAAATCGCTCCCAGCGTGTTCTGTTAATTCTACAGATCGCGCATGTCACGCGTACGCGTCATCCACGCGTGCGCGTCATTCAGCGTTTTTTTCTTGCCTCGCGTACGCATCGTCCACGCATTCGCGTCATTCGTGCAGACTCTAATCCACGCGTTCGCGTCAAGCACGTGAACGCGTCACTGCGATTTTCTCCATTTCGTGCGGTCGCATGAGCCATGTGTCCGCGTCGGTGTTTGCTGGTCATCTCATTAGTTTCTTGTGTTCCTTCCATTTTTGCAAGGTTCCTCTCCATTCTCTAAGCCATTCCTGCCCTATGAATCTTGAAATACTTAACACACAGATCACGGCATCGAATGGTATAATGGAGAATTAAAATACGTAATTAAAATATCTCTAGGAAGCAAGTTTTCAACCATAGAACAAAACTAGGAAGGAATTGTAAAATCATGCAAATCGTATAAATAAGTGGGCAAACATTTGATAAAAACCACTCAATTAAACACAATATAAACTATAAAATAGTGGTTTATCAGATGTCCTAACCAACCAACGGTTATTCCATCTCCATTATCCAATGGATATGAATGAGTCAAATTACTTATCCCTCGGTCTATTAGTGAACTATCTCTCTAGCAATTATGAAAGATATTCGACTAAAAATATTCTTGTTATTACTTCAACTCATATTCCCCAAAAAATGGATCCCGCTCTAATAGTTCCGAATAAATTAAATACATGCATTAAGATACGAAGGCTTCTTATTCTACAACAATGAAAGTACTTTTTCACTCTTTCATATACTAGGAGATTTCACTTAAAAAAGAGAATATTCCATACTAATAGACTCGAATACATAATCATAACTATGGCTTCTAATGTACGAGATCTTGTAGCAATTACCAATGAGGCCCTATCGATTAGTATTATACAAAAGCAATCCATTATAGACACTAATATAATTAGATATGTTCTTCAGACAAACTTGGAATTTGTAATCCCAGGTAAGATTAGTTCAAAATCATGGGATCAACACTAATATAATTAGATATGCTCTTCATAGACAAACTTGAAATTTACAATCCCAGGTAAGATCAGTTCAAGATCATGGAATCTTTTTCTATCAGATAGGAAGATCTATTTCAAAAAAATGTATTTCTAAGTAATTGCTCCAACTAAAAAGACGAAATAATTTTTCATGATCTCGATTGAAGTAATGAGTTCTAATATTGATATATTAGGAACTCATTACTTCAACTAGTCTCTGTATTTTCGAATGGATCTCTTAATTATTGAGAGGGTTGTCCAAAAGTAATATATAAAGTATACCCAATAAAACTTACAAGTAAACCAAATATAAAGAATTACCTTTTTTTATTTTTGAATAATTGGTGTAATTTGAAGTGCATTTGAATTGTTTATGTGAATTATCCTAAATATATAAATTTTATTATTTTATTTGTGTAGTATTATTTTACGAGTTTTGCTAGCTTGTACCTTAAGAACATAAATTAAGCATACTATAAAAATTAAAAAAAATATATTTTATAAAAGTTATTACAAAAGTTATTTATTTTTATATTTTCAATACATTAAATACATTAAAAGTATTAAAAAATTCTATTGTTAACTTTTTAAAATGTGTCCTTGTTTTTAGAACATAAGTTAATTAAATCCTTATTTTAATTATTCCGGATGATAAAAGTACTGTATTAATAAATCTTGAAAATTTCAACCAATAAGAACCCAATGAATCTAAAAAAGGATAAAAGTCCAGCAAAAATTGTTAGTTTTTCGAGACCCCGCTATAAGTTCTACCCATATACGTTATGATCGCTAACTCATATTAGATCCAATTCTGTTTTATTGAAATTGTTAGAATAAATAAATCAAACTCAAGTAAATGAATTTGACTTTATTCTTCTTTGTTTTCGAAGTAACTCTCATCAACTAGCACTATTATGGTGTAAACTTTTAGAAGTGATTATTCATCAAGTTGCTCCCTGATCTAAAAAATATATACTTGATTTGTGCCTATTGTTCGTATCTAAAAGATCTTGTTCTTTTGAACATACAGAAATAAAGAAGCCATTGCAAGTGGCGGAAATACTAGGCCCACTAAAGGCACAAAAATGAAAGGTAAGTTTACCATAGAATGGGTACTTCGATTTAATATTTGTATCTGCTACATATAATTATTAATTATAGAATATTTAATTTATATATCATTTTTTCTCATATTGTTATAAAGATTGTCTACAATTAATAGAATTTAAATATACTTAGTATGACTCATTCAATGGATCACTTTTTTCGATAAGTATTTTGTATGGATTCTACTCATCCTATTCCTATTAACTGAATATAATACTTTTATTAAAATTTGGTAAGCATTTAATTAATAAAAGAAAAGTGAGTAATTTTACATTATTAAATGTAATCTCACACAATTTAAAATACTAATGAGAACTAATTAATGACTACAAATTATAAAATCTGCTGGCTCCCTACACTTCTAATTAAAATTTATTGTTTTTGGCCATTATTTTTAGCCATCGACTCAGTTATTTTAGTTTAATAATCCAATAACATATTTTATTCTACTAATTAATGATAAAAATAATAATTTTTAATGATATTCTAGTTTTTTTTTAATTTTATTTCAAGGATAATTGTATTGTAGAAAAATTATGATTGGGCACAAATGAGAAAAAATGGTGAAATTATGGCCAAATAATTTGCAATAATTTTGTCAGGATTTGCCCAGCTCTATAAGTCCGAAATGCTATCTAATAACTTCAAGCCATTGGAACAATAGTTTGGCTCAATTTGCCGCAGTCTCAATTCAACGTAGCATGAAAGCCGCTTATTAGATTAGCTTTTTTTTTTGACATTTTAGGTATCATTTTAGGAATTTTTTGGTAATTTCTATGTACAGTAAAAAATAAATGATTAACTTAAAAATGGACCGTACCTGATATGATGCATAGATTAGTACTTATTATTATTATTATTATTATTATTATTATTATTATTATTATTATTATTATTATTATTATCAAGTAAATTAGACAATTCTCAATCTTAAATACTTTAAATGAATTGGATAATCATTAATTTTAGGTATAATATTTATTTACATACTTTTTACATATTTACCAATTTTTTTTTTATTATAGTTGATAAAAATTGAGCCTAAAACCTTTAAGATGGAGAGAGAACAAAATACTGTGTGAGCTAAGATTCTTTAACGAGTAGTATTTATTATTTAACAATGGTAAAATTAAGATTAGCCTTGTGCTTTTTTTTTTTTTTTTTTTTTGGTCAATGGATTGGACAACTCCCAATCCTAGGTTACACACTCACACACACCACACCCACACACACATAATATCCCATTCTTTTGGTCAAGTTTGCACTAGATGAGGTTTGAACTTGAGACCTCTTAGTAAGAGGGGGAAACTTGTGCCACTTGAGCTAAAGCTCATTGGCGCCTTGTGCTTGTAAATAGGCTTGATCTCAATAAAGAAATTGGGCCTGCACTAAGTCTGTTATAAAAAGAAGGACCCAACGTTCAAAATCATAGAATACCGGGACTATTTTAAAATTCAGCAAAAGATTCGATTTGCTTATAAGAGTGGCTTGGATGAGATTCGCCTTAATTGATGATATCAGTTCTGTTATGCTCCTTTGAATAATGTATCCTTTTGATAGTTATAACTTTATAATAAGGGTTCATCTAGTGTATAGATGTGTTTTGATACAGATTTATAGATTTTTGTTTTTATTTGATTGTTTATTGATTTAAAAGTGTATTACTAAAAGTGTTGCTTAAAAAAAAAAGTGTTACCCTTAATCGTTAACTTGGCTCTGATACCAATTTTTAATTTCTGGCTTTTCTTTTAATTTCTTTTTCGAAATTTCTATTAATTCTTCATATTTTTCTTTGAATAAGTTTATAATTTGTATAGGTGCTTTATTTAAAGGATTTTGATAAAAAGTATTGACCATTTCTACTATTTCTCTTGCAGTTATTACTAGTCTTTGATATTTTGATTCATAACTTTTCAATCTTGTTTTAATTTATAATATCTTTTTTGCATGGATTATTGTATATAAAATCTTTTATCTGTTTGTCTTTTTCTTTAATATAATTTCTCAAATCTTCAATAACTTCTTTTATTTCTACACTTTCTCCTGTTTCTAAATATCTGTTTAATTTTTCAATTTCATTCTCCATTTTTTCTTTCAACAGCTTTAATTCTTTTAAGTCATAATATGGTTTTTCAGGCATTTATAAATTTTTTAAGTTTAATTCCAACTTGTTTATATTCATTCTTATTTCTATCCTTTTTATTATAAGATCATCAATTTCAATCTGAAGATTGTTTAATTCCCTTTTATACTCCTTTATTTTACCTTTTAATTTTCTCGTCCTATTTCTTTTTATTTTATTTTCTGGTTTTTCAATCTTTTTAAGCTTCATTGTTTATTTTAAAATTTCTGCAAACTCTATCATTGATTCATCATTATTTTCTAAAGATTCTATTAATTTCTCTAGCTCTTCAACTTCTCATTTCAACTTGTCATAGATTATTTTTAGGGCTTCAAATGCTCTTTGATTTATTTCAGAAAACTGTAAATAATTCAAACGATTTTTTCTTTCAAATAGCTCTTGTTTCTTGTCTTGATAAGTTACATATATTTCTTCTTTATTTATTGTCATAATTTAGTGTTTAGGGTTTCATTTAATTTTTCGACCTTTTTTGTTAGTTCTTTTATTTCAGAATTTTCTTCTTTAATTTTTAATTTAGATAAACTTAAAGGGCTATTAATTTTAGATTCTCTTATTTAAAAATTCGATGAAACTAATTTGCCTGATGGTTCTTTTAATAATAGAACTGGGTTTTCAATAGCTTTATATTTTGGTATTTCTGTTTTTACAATTTTCTGAAATAATTCCTCAACATAAATTCTTTCTCTGTTTTTAAATATTATACTATGATGGCTATTTGTTAAAGCATAATTTATTGCATATGTAATTGAAAATGGTTCATCATCTTGTTCCATTAGATTCTTTCTGTGAAATTTATAAGCTAAGCTTATAGATCTTCCAAGATTTTCAGTTGATAAAGGTATAGCGTATCCAAGATGGACATTGAATTTAACATTTACGTTTGCCAAGTTTCCATGAATAATTCCAATTATTTGATCTATTGGGTCATTAGTAATTCTTTTATCACAGATTGCTAAGCTTATTGGTGAATTAATTCCTTTCATATATGTAGATTTAATTAAGACTTGTATAGTACTAATATGAATCCATCCAATTTTAGATCTTTTTTGTTGATCCTTAATTTTCTCAATCTGTTTACTCAATTCTTCATCATTTATCAAAGCTATTTCAAGTTCTCCATTGTCGGATTTTATCTTTATAGAGGCTTCAAGTTGAATTTTTCCATAGTATATTATATTTTTTCTATTAAAAACTTCTTTTAAAAGATTTTGTTTATTAAAATTTTCATTTGATTTGAGATTTAATTCTGTTTTTAGAACAGCCTGTTTTTCATTATCTAATAAGGCAGATAATCTATAATAATCAGATTCTTCCGTTAATTCTAAACTTTCTAAATAATTCATAACTAAGAGATTAGGATAAAGGCGTACCTTTCTGGAGAAAAACTTCCTTTATTTAGTATATTTTACATAAGATGTTTTTATCTCCAGAGGGGAGATTATAGATATTAACTCCAGAGGGGAGTTTAAAACTATTTTTTCCTAAGGGAATTCTTTTTTCAGACTACAGAATCGCCTCGGCAGCTTCCTCCTTGCTCTCCTAGCATATGAGTACTCTTAACCTCCTGCTTTCTGTTTTTTGATGCCTTTTACAATTGCCTAAGCAATCTATTTATAATGGTTGGGTCTGATGGACAATTCCCATCCTTACCCTTCTTATGACGTCATTGCTTACGTCATTGTTTATTATCTTGCACCAGCTACATTGTTGGTGCTCTATGACCTAAGCGCTTACGTCATTATGCAATAATGTCGAGAGATGCTTCAGATGCGCTGTCCTCTTCTTTTATGTGGGTGGATGAGCTGTCTTCTTCTTTTATCATGTGGGTGGATCCCATCTCATTATTGCTTTCTTCAGATATTTCTGAGACACACAGCTGGCACTTGTGGTCTTCTCTATTTTTTATCAAATAGCAGAGATTCCTTTTTATCCCTTCAGGGAGTTTTTCTAAGAGTCCGGATAGATTGTAGAATACAGATTCAAACTCTACCAAGAGTCTCATCTCTCTTTCTTCAATTTCATTTCTTTTACTGGACACAAGCAGAGTATTTATGCTTTTATAATTGATTCTTGTGTGAGATTCCCTTGTTATCTTTTGAGTTCTTTCAAAGACCCTTGCTAGTGTGCTGGCTAGTCTACCTTCATGAATGTAGATTGTTAGATCTTGAATTTGATCAATTGGTTGAAAATTTCCTGGGAAGACGGACATGAATATTACTTGATGTGCTGGAACCAAGCATTCTTCTTCTTCATTAAAAATAGGTTGACTATACGTAAATTTTAGGGATATATCCCTTGGATTTACATTGTCAATCATATTTTTAAATCTCTTTACTGTATCAACGAATCCTGCAGGAAACTCACTAATAATTTTTAGATCATTAAAAATTAAAATTGTATCAATTAATCCATACTGAAAAAACTGATATGTGTCCGATGGGGAAGCATCTGGAAATATAACCAGTTTTGTTAGCTGTTCTTTGGCAATAGGATAATATCCCAAAATTGCCCTTTTTTCTTCAGTCCAATTTAGGACTATGTTAAGGGTTTCTCTGAGATTTGATCTACAGACCCTTTTCTTTTCTTTGATTTCAGCTCTTGTAGGAATATTTCTCATTATTCCTGTTCTCTGGGCTTGAATTGGAGCTTTATCTGCTCTTTTTAGAGTTTGTTCTGGATGAAGAGCTTCATATTCCCTGAAGGATTCCTTTGCCTCTTCTAGTGTTGAAAATCCTCCTTTATGAACTATTTTTGATTGATGCGTGAATGGTGCTGCTTTTTCCCAGGTATCATATACTCCTTTCATGGGGCCATTATAAATTACATAATATTTTTTGTCTTGTGTGGATTTTTTAATAATTTCAGCAATTGTTTTATTTTCTGAAATTTTTTCTTCACCTGGTTTGTCCACCATGCTTAGCTGGCTGAACTCTGATGGTTTTGCTTGTTGGGTTGATTTCATTGTTTCAATGGCCTTCTTGAGAGATTGGATATGTGTCCTTATTTGCTGACAATGTTTGCATTCTTCGAGTTCTTACTGATATTTTTGAATTTCTTGATTTAATGCGTTGTACACGAACTCTATTCTCTTGTCAATGTATCTGCAATAGCATTTTTGTCACCCTTAATATATTCAATTTTTATTGGATATTGTAACAAAAATAATTGCCATCTTACCAATCGACCATGATTATAATCAACTTTTAAATTATATCGTATGAAACCTGTTAGGTAACTTGAATCTGTCCTTAATGTAAATTCTCTGGGTAGTAAATCAATTTTCCATTTCTTAAGAGATTTAATTGCTGCTAGAGTTTCCTTTTCACGAGTGGTATATCTCTGTTCTGTTGGTGTAAAAGTCCCTGAAATATACCTGCAAAGTAATTCCTTTGGGAAATATTTAGAATCTAGTGATTCTTTTTCTTGTTCCAAACTTTTTATAGCTTTCTTAGCTTTTAGACAACCTGACCAGGTTATGTCTGAAGCATCTGTTTCTACTATTAAATAGTCATTTTCTTCTGTAATATAAAGTTCTGGAAGTTTTTCGCATAATCTTTAATTTTTTGAATTTGCATACTATCTTTTTCATCCCATTTCCATTCTTTTTTAGTACTTATTTTTGGAAATAAGCTTTTAGTGTATTCTGTTATATTCTTTAAAAATCCTTGATCAGAAATATAATTTATACACCCCAAAAATATTTGTAATTGTTTTCTATCTTCTATTTTATTAGGAAATAAATTTACCTTTTCTAGAACATTTGGTTGAAGTTTTAGCTTTCCTTGGGTGGATAGAATTAATCCAAGAAACTCTATTTCTTGTTTTGCTATTCTTGCTTTCTTTTTGCTAAGAACTAATCCTTTTTCTTTACATCTTTCTAAAACTATTAATAATTTTTGAAGATGATCTTCTTTATCTTGTTTTGTAAAAACTAGTATATCATCAATGTACACTAAAACAAATTCATTTAACTCTTTTAGATTTTCTTCCATAAATCTTTGATAAATACCTGGGGCTTGTTTTAATCCGAATGGTAATTCATTCCATTCATAGAGCAACACACTTGTTGATTCTTTTGTTGGGCAAGTAAAAGCAGTTAATTTCTTTGTTTCTTCGTCTAAACGAAGTTGCCAATATCCTGATTTTGCATCAAGAGATGAAAACCAAGTTGCTCCTTTGATTTTTTCTAAAGTAGAATCTTTTGTTGGAAGTTTATGAGCATCACCAATAGTTGCTTCATTCATCTTCTTATAGTTAATAACCATTCTTCGTTTTCCCCTTTTAATTTCATTATTGTTTTCGACATAAAAGGCTGGAGCCGCATGAGGACTTTTACTTAATCTTATAATTCCTTTTTCCAAAAGATCTCTACATTCTAATGAGAACTCTTCTCTATCTCTTGCAGAATAAGGAATTTTATTTGGAACATTTATCTCTTTTGTAGGGTCTTTTAATTTAATGCTTACTAATTCGTTATTTGTATTTTTAATATCTAAAAGATTTTTAGCACAAATTTCATCCAGAAGTTCTTCTATCTTTGTTTCAAGATTATTTTTTGGAATTTTTATCTGAAAGTATAAATTTAAATAACATGTCTCTAATATATAAAATTTTTAAATTTTAGAATCTTATCTATAGTAGTGGTTGGTATTTTTATACGTTTCGATTTTTGATTTTTTGAAGAATCGTGTGGAGCTTTTAAAACTATATATGTTAATTCTTGAATGAATGAATGATATAGCTTTAAAAAGTTATTTCCTATGATAAAATCCATTCCAGAATCTAACATATATATAGATGGAACAATGAACCTATAATTTTGAATAAAAATTTCAGCCATCTCTGCTTTTTGGTCAATTTTATGTATTGATTTGTCAGCTATTCTAACTCTTAATGGTTTCTTTAATTTTTTCCAATCAAGTTTTATATTTGAACTAGCAAAGCATTGTGTTGCTCCAGAATCTATGAAAGCATTTATAAACTTTTCTGTTATTTTTATAGTAATAAATGTGGCATTATTACTCAATCTCTGAGTCTGTTTCTGAGACATATTCAAAAATATAGTCTAAGTTATCATCAGATTCCTCTAATGGTTCCATGAAACAAGACTTAGCAATTTCTATTTGTTTAGTAAGATTCTTTTTATCCTTCTTTTTTGGACATTCATTTGCATAGTGTCATTCTTCTTGGCAATACCAACACTTACAATTTTCTTTTTTATTTGGGCAATAGTTATTTTTTTGTCTTTTGTTTTTATTGTTATTTTCCTTCCTAAAATACCTCTTTTTTCTCCAGTTTGGATAGTATTTTCTTTTTCTAAATTGATATTTTCTTTTTCTTTGAAGGTTTTTATTAAGACCATATTTTTGAGGTATCTCTTCATTATCCTGACAGCAAATTCTAATTATATTTACAAATCTTTTTTGAGTCGCTTCTTGCATACAACGTTCTTTTATTTCCTCTCTTATTGCAGAGGTTGCTCCACCAAAATTATTTTCAATTGTCCCTCTATTTATTTCTCTTATAAATCTTCCCATTATAAATTCATTAGCAGGATATGGAAGTTTTGTTATATACATACTAAGATAATGATTTTTATCTTCTTCTTTTAATTTGTAATAATGTATTCTATATTCACATATATAAGATTCCACATTACATAGATCATATATCTGAATATTAGCTAAATAGTTTTTTGCTTCTTGATATTCTTTATTATAGACTTCTTGTCTATGATCTATAATATTTTTTTCAAAAAATTCTTTATATAGAATCATCATTATATATAATATCTTATCATAAGCTGTTGTTTTTGTTGCTAAATCTTCTATTATTTGGTTTTCTATTGATGTCATATAATCTCTTATAGTTCCTTTAGTATGAAACGCTATGTAATTCCAAATATCTCTTCCAGACAAATCACTAAGCTTTGGATTAGTAAAAGCTTCTAATAAAAAGGAATTCAACCAATTTTCGAAAATTTCTTTTTCATTCTTTTTACAGTCTAAATCAAGCATTCTTTCTCCTTCCATTTCCTGGATTTTAGGAACGTGTTTTGATGGTATTTTTGTATATTTTGAATCTTTATTTATAAACCCTTTTTTAAAAGCATAATTATCAAAACTTGTTTCCCATTTAAATTGAGATTGATTATCTTTAGATGTTCCAGCTTCATTTTTTACTTGTATTGGAATTGCTGGTTCTTCGTCACTTGAATAATCTAGGATGTGTTCTTCATTTTCTATATTTTCAGAATTTACTAATTCTTCTTCTATTTGAAATCCTTGTTCCATAATATTATTTTCTTGAGCCATTTTTAATTGTTTAAAAAGCATTGTAACTTCTTCTAATTTTTCCTCAATATTCATAATTTTAGTGGTGGTTTTACTTTTAAATCTGTTATGTTGATTATATTTTGAAAATTTTCTTCTTTGGGATTCTCTTTTTCCTTATTTCTTTGAAATTTTATGGATACTAATATTTCTTCAAGCATATCTACTATAGAATTTAATTGTGGGTTAAAAGTATGATAAAGATGTAGGGAATCATTTCCATGGTAACATTTCTTAGAAATTCCGTGTGAAAAATAAGTTTTTTCAGGTTTTTGAAGTCCTTCAATAAAACTTATAGTAAAATAAAGATTTTGAGAAAAATCATTTTGTATTGATTTTAAGAATTCGGTGTTATTACAGTTAACATTAGTTAAAATCATTAATTTTTGATCTATTAATTTTGATAACTTAATTATTTCTTCTCTTAAATCTTCTAATTTACTTTTTTCCATTAGGTGATGCTTTTCTTTGTGAAGAGTTACGGTTTAAAGTGAAAAATGTGACTTTAGAAAGTGTGGTGTAAGCAAATCTTTAAATCTGTATGACTTTTTGCTCTATATACTAAAATTCAGCTTATAATAATATTCATGTATTTATGGTGTTAATTGAAAAATGAGAACATTATCACTTATCGTATAAGAGTAAATAATCAAATTGCAAATAATTACTGTATAACATGAAGAAGGTTTGCCTAACCAAATTGGAAACATAAGACGGTAATAAAATTATAATGTGTCAGTTCTCACCATGAACTAAGTTCATGCTCAACCTTATATCTATGAAGTACGGATTCTCTCATGGTGTCGGTGTATCTGTGTCAGACGCGAATTCGACGCCGACACTCGGTGGATACTTCAAACGAGCATATCGGCGGCGTATTTTTTTGTGGTGTAGAATTTTGGTGGAGTAGTCACGAATCCGAACGAGTCTGACCCGAATTTTGGTGGAGCGGTTACGAATCCGAACGAGTCCGAGTGAGGTTTCGTATTTATCTTTAGATGAACCAAACACATAGAAGCTGTAGTGTTTGCAGATGATGGACTTGGAGGAGAAGAAATTGATACATTTTCTGTTAGCGAGATGGCAAGAGTAGATTAAAATTTTTTATTTTTTTTAATAATTACATAATTTTAAGACTTTTTTATGCAATTATATTTACTCTTATATTTACAATATGATATTTTATTAATTTAATATATTATTTAAATTTTAATTCACAACGTATCTTAAACGTGTCGTATCCAATTTTTTATAAAAAGAACGTGTCGACGTATCCGTATCGTGTCGTGTCCGTATTGCGTGTCATATCGATGCTTCCTAGCCTTATATAGGTCACATTTGAACTGGCAAAGAATTTTGACCAAGAATTTTTTTTTACCGTAATTGATAAAGTGATTTCAATAATCTAACCAAAGAAATTAATTCAGATAATTTCACTTATGATATAATAAAATGTCATCATATAAGGCTAACAACTAAAATTAATTACTCAATTGGTCTCTAATAATTAATTCTGTCAGTCATTTAAGCTTTTGGTTCCGTCAACTTTAATGGAAGATAAAATGGTCTCTGACAATTCTAAAAGTGGACAAAATGATCACTGACACTCTAACAGGGGACAAAATGATCCCTGACCCCTTTGTTCAAAAACGACATTGTTTTTTTCCCAATTTTCATCATATCTCTCATAGCCTTAACATTCATACTCTCCTTTTCACCTTCACAATCTTCTTTTCCATCTTTTCCTTCCTCCTCTTCACCTCCAAGATCAAGCCATGGTGTAACTGCTACGCGTGTTGCACCTATCTCAACATGTCATAGACCACATATTTCCTAAATATGTGTGACTGGTAGCCACCTCCTCCACACTTCACCCACAAGAAGCATCCACTTCTACGTCCTCGATAACAGCATCTCCTCTAACTCCGGCAACGTCCACGACATCCTCAAGACCAAGTTCCACAACTATCCCAAGGGCACGCCTTTCTCTACTCTCCGACAAGCAATATAGATTGTTGGACATTAAGACATCATAAGAAGATTATCCTTCGACATCATATATAAATTCTCATTTGAAATGGACCCCGAGTGCTTCATTCCTTCTTTTTTGGAGTCCAAGTTGGCAGACAGCTTCGACCTCGCATCTAATCTATCAGTACAATGAGCGATATCGCTGTTGCCACTCATCTGGAAACTGAAGCGATTACTGAACATTGATTCAGAGAAGAAGTTGAAAGAAGTGATTGGAGTGGTGGATAATGTGGTCATGGAGATGATAGAGCAGAGGAGGAGAGAGATGGCGACGAAGATGACAGGTCTTAACAAATCAGACTTGCTGTCTAGATTCATGGGATCCATCGAAGATGACAAGTACTTGAGAGACATAGTCATTAGTTTCCTGAGTATGAATTGGTTAAGAACAAGTTGAGAATTTTTTCTTGTAAATATTAGAGTTGCAAAGTGTGCATTGTCTAACTTGAAGTTACAGTGTTAGACTGTTAGTGTTATGCGAGATATGATGGAAATTGAAAGAAAAAAGTTTCGTTTCCGAACAGAGGAGGTCATGGACCATTTTGTCCCTGTTAGAATTGTCAGGGACTATTTTGTCCTCCGTTAGAGTTAACAGCGCAAACGACCTAAGTGACTGACAGAGTTAATTGTTAAAGACCAATCGAGAAATTAATTTTAGTTGGGGACTAAAGTGTCTGGTCCAAAATTCTTTGAGGACCAAAATGGATAAATACTAAAAAAATTGTTTATATGTTCTTCCTTCTCAATACCAAAAAAAAAAAAAACAAAGAGTTACTACTTTCTATTTTCATTAAGATCATGAACCCCTTCGTTCCAAAATAGATTTTTATTAGGCACATTATAATAATATGGAGAATATGACTGGTACAATAGTATTCCGTTGTATGGATGACAAGGTGGAACGGAAAATCCTAAAAAGGTAGGATACACAGGCAATTCATTCAAGTGCTAGTTCTGAAACTTCATAAGACCTATTAGATTAGGTTGAGATGTTTTTTCAATGTCATGTCTATTTAGTTTTCCACTCTAAAAAATGCACACAATAAAATTTTATTATCTCAGAAAGCCTGTCCTTAGATATCAAGTTATGCCATCTTCTTTGTAACTCTTCAGGAAAAAAGTTTCCATACACAAGTGCTTTAATCTATCTAAGAATTTTAAATTTTTTTATAGCTTCACATGCATTATGGTATAGATGTCATGCACAAAGACGAAGTACAGCATTTGGAAGAACTTCTTTTATTGCCTCCCTCATTGCAAGATCTCCATCTGTCACCATGGCTATAGGTTGTTTATTACCCATTATCTCCAAGAACATCTTCAATACCAAAATATAGGTTTTACGCTTCTCATCGGATAATAAACCACAACAAAAAATACATGTTTGTCCATGGTGATTTGTTCTTGAGAAGACAACTAACAACCTATTATACTTGTTTTCTGGTATGTCGTGTCGAAGGCAAACACATCACCAAAATATTGGTAATCAGTGATACTAGACCCGTCGCCCCACACTAAATTATCAAGCTTACCATCCTTGAAAGTAAAATTCTCATGCAATAGTGGATCCCCATATGTCTTAGAAATTAGGTAACTCAATGCTGCATGTGCATCATCATATTTTATCTTTGCACGCCCCTATCTGTTAAAATGATTGTATAGATTTTTTTTGTGAATTTCGTCCTGTTTGAACCTCCTTTTTATGCCACCATGAACCCCATTATATGACAAGTTAAAATACCATAAAAGTGTAACTTATCAGTCTGTGTTTTATCAGCATCAGTCATTGTTCGATATGCCGGAACAAACTGGATATACTTAGGTAGGATGAGGTCATGGTTGTGAGTCTCTTCAAATTTGGCGATTTGCCACTTTTGTAAAATCAAGTCATAGTAAAATCTAATATTTGCTCGACACATTACACGTGTGATTGGCTTATGATCCTTTTTTCTATTCTCCATCTCCAAGTACTTTTTTCTAGGTTTACTCTTTTTGTTACAAACCATCTGTCACATATTAATATTTCTATTGAAATCTTGTCCTTCTTCATCAAGTCTCGCAACAAAATTGTGCACTCTAGCATAATTTCTATAGAAATCACATCATAGCCTAAGTTGTTTAACTTCTTCTCAACTTCTTAAATTCTGTAGCTACAATTTGACACCTCCATGGATTCACTAACTTTACCCTCATTATTGATAATATCATCTTCCTCCTTATCAGAACTACTATTATACCCAAAACACAACTCATCACATTCGATAGACTCTTCTAAAAGTTTATTGTCATCGATGTTCATGCTTATGATGAAATTCTATTAAAAAAATAAATCATAAAAATATTTAATTAAAATACTATCAAACTTTACAAAAAATAACTTAAAAAAATGAAAAACAAAATAATAAATTAGGCAATTATAATCCGTCAGCTTCAAAAAAATCCCATATTAAAAAAACCCCATAAAAAATCATAAATTAAGTAATTATAATCCGTCACATCTTTCTTAATCAAATTTTCTATTATAATTAATGTAGATAAAATAATTACTTAAGATATTTACATAGGTTACAACAAATGAGTAAAAAAAAAAGCTAAAACAAATATATTTTGAATAATTAATTATAATTTGAAAATTTACTTTTACAGATTAATCTCTGAAAGAAGGTTTTCGTTAGTTAGGAATTTCTACAAAATAACTCCGTTGAAGTATAGATCCAAACTAACAAATAACCTTCTATCAAAGTTTAAATTTGTTTGTCACAAGTACAAGCCCCAATATAAATCGAAGTATTTAAACTTCGGGTTATCTCTCAAGGAATTGTATGAAGTGCTCAATTATTGGCTATGAAGAAACAAGGGGGTTTGATTTGGTAATTGACAAGAAAAGTAAATACTAAGAAAGTAAATGACAATTAACTAATAAAGGAAGGGAAAAAAACTGTTGACTAAGGCATGAAAATTGAGATCAACAGCCTTGTTTAGAGATCATATATTGACAATGATGAGGGACCAAACCCATCAAGTCTACTTCTATGCTTGAAGTAAGTCTAATAGGCTTGATCAATATAAACTCATAAGTCCCAATCTAGCTACTAATTGACTCAGTAGTAGGCTAGTGTCAATGGGTATCAAATTGACCAACAAGGGATCCAAATCACCAATTAGATCTAATGACTCAAGGTCACTCAATTCCCTTAGCCTAGGCCAAGAGTAAAGAAAACTACTCTAATACCAGTGAAAATTTTTATCACACCCCTAGATAAAAGTAAACATCATAAATTACAAGAATTAATGAAAATGATAACTAACCCAAGCAAGAAATCAACAATATTAATTAAGATAAACATAAAAAAACATGGAAACATAAAATTATGAGAAAATAAAAAATCCAACAAGGGTTCATGAAGGTAAAAATGGCAACATAAAGAAATTAACAAAAGAAACTAAGAAGATCAAGACAATAGAACAATAAAATATAAAGAGAGTTGAACTAAAAACAAGAATTAAAACTTGGATCTAAGAAAACTTGACCTAAACTACCCTAAATTCTAGAGAGAAGAGAGAGTTTCCCTCTCTAGAATTTTACTCTAAAACATGATGAAAAACTAAACTATGACTACTCCCTCCCCCCCATTCCCTTCCAATTCTTGGGTTCAAAAGCATCAGAAATGAGTTAGATTTGGGGCTCCTTCAGCTCAAAAATCGCCCCCAGCGTATTGCCTTTAGGTCACGTGCTGCTTGTCACGCGTATGCATGGGTCACGTGTACGCGTCACTGGCAACTTTCCTTATCATGCGTACGCATTGGCTTAACGATTTTCTTCTTCACGCGAGCGCGTCAGTCACACGTATGCGTCGCTTTGAATCTACTAAATCCTTGTTTTCCATGAATTCTCCTTCTTGTATATTTTTCTCTTCACTCCCTTGATTCATTCCTTGGCTTTTAACCCTGAAATCACTAACAAACATATCAAGTCATCGAGTGGAATCAAAGTGGATTAAATTTAACCAATTAAAGGCCTAAAAAGCATGTTTTTAGCCATTAATCACAATTAGGAGAATTTCATGAAACCATGCTATTTCATTGAATAAATGTAACCTAAGTTGATAAGATCCCCTAAATTCAACACAAGATAAACCGCAAAATTGGGGTTTATCAAACCTCCCTACATTTAAACTAAGCATGTCCTCATGCTAAACCAAGAAAGACAAGAAATGGGGTATGAACATTTATTCAATGCAATTAAACTATATGCACCTATCTACATGTATGCAACTAAATGCAAAATGGTTCTACCTACTTGGTTAAAAGTAAATCAATCTCCAAGAACACATATGAACATGTAGGGCTAACATAATATGATGATTTATGAATTTTACCAATTCAAATATCAAAATGAAGTTCAAACAGACTTGCAAGAAGAAAGCTCATGAAAGCCGGGAACAAGTAATTGAGCATCAAACCCTCACCGGAAGTGTATCCGCTTTAGTTGCTCAAGTGTATAAGGTTGATTCACTCAATTTTTCCCTAAGCATGCTTTCCAAGATTTGTTTTTTTTTTCAGATAACAATCAACAATTATTCAATGCATGCATACATTTATCACGAGGACTTATCTTTAGGTTGTAATTTGGCTAGGGTCAAAGTAAGGATATATATGGCCAAGTGAGCTTGAAATTTGAATCCTTGATTAACCTAAACTCTCACCTAACACATATAACAACCTATACAATTCTAACACAATACCTAGCTACTCATTTTTTACTTTTTCACACACTCATGCATTCTCTTCAATTCACACTCCATATGCATTATTATTATTAGAGTATATACCCATTTTGGTCCTCAAAGAATTTCAGACTGGACACTTTAGTCCCCAACTAAAATTAATTACTCGATTGGTCCCTAATAATTAACTCCGTCAGTCACTTAGGTCCTTGGCTCCGTCAACTCTAACGGAAGACAAAATAGTCCCTGAAAACTCTAACATGAGACAAAATAATCCCTGACAATTCTAACAAGGGACAAAATTATCACTGACCCCTTTATTCAAAAACGACACTATTCTTCCCTAATTTTTATCATATCTCGCATAACCCTAACATTCATACTCTTCTTCTTCACTTTCACAGTCTTTTTTTTCATCTTTTCCTTCCTCCTCTTTAGCTCTAAGATTAAGCCATGGTGTAATTGTCACACGTGTCGCACCTACCTCAAGATGTCATGGACCACACACTTCCTAAATCTTTGTGACTGGTACATCCACCTCCTCTGCACTTCACCCACCAAAAGCATCCACTTGCACGTTTTTGATAACATCACCTAACCCCGACAATGTCCACGACATCCTCAAGACTAATTTCCACAACTACTCTAAGGGCACGCCTTTCTCCACTCTTCGGCAACCAATATAGATTGTTGGACGTTAGGACATCATGAGAAGATTCTCCTTTGACATCATATGCAAATTCTCATTTCAAATAGACATCGAGTGCT
Source organism: Arachis stenosperma (assembly GCF_014773155.1). NCBI lineage: Eukaryota > Viridiplantae > Streptophyta > Magnoliopsida > Fabales > Fabaceae > Arachis > Arachis stenosperma. The sequence continues at coordinate 104,598,303 of NC_080386.1, read as the reverse complement.
TCATTCTTTCTTTTCCGGAGTCTAAGTTGGCAGACAATTTCAACCTCGCATCCAAGCTATTACAACGAACAATGTCGTCGTTGCCGCTCATATGGAAACTGAAGCGATTACTGAACATTGGTTCGGAGAAGAAGCTGAAGGAAGTGATCGGAATGGTGGACAATGTGGTAATGGAGATGTTAGGGCAGAGGAGGAGGGAGATGGCAACAACAACGACGAGTCTTAACAAATCAGACTTGCCGTCTAGATTTATGGGATCCATCGAAGACGACAACTAGCTGAGAGACATAGACATTAGTTTCCTGAGTATGAATTGGTTGAGAATAAGTTGAGGATTTTTTTCTTGTGAACATTAAATTTATAGAGTGTGCATTGTGTAGTTTGTAGTTACAGTATTAAACTGTTAGTGTTATGCGAGATATGATGAAAATTGGGAGAGAACAGTGTCGTTTCCAAACAAAGGAGATCAGGGACTATTTTGTCCCCTGTTAGAGTTGTCAGGGACTATTTTGTCCTCCGTTAGAATTAACGGAATAAAGGACTTAAGTGACTGACGGAGTTAATTGTTAGGGACCAATTGAGTAATTAATTTTAGTTGGGGACTAAAGTGTCCAGTCTGAAATTCTTTGAGGACCAAAATGGGTATATACTCTTATTATTACTTTGCTTTGGGGCATTTTGTCCCCTTTTCATTATTTTTTTCTCTCTTTTTTTTATATTTTTTTCTTTTGTTTTTCTCAATATTTTTTCTTTCTTTAAACTAAAATATATACAAGAACATCAATGCACAAGGTTAAACATTTAGTGCATGAGTATGTACCCAATTCCCAAGATCTCAACAAAGATACAAAAATACACTTTTACCTCAACCAATATTCCCCAAATTTTTCCACACTTGAATGATACCCACTCTCACTAGCCTAAACTAATCAAGGATCCAAACAAAGACATGTATTATTTTTCACTTAGGGATAGTGATGTGCTAAAATTACGAACAAAAGGGGATTAACATAGGCACAAAATTGGCTAACAAAGGTGGATAAAAGGGTAAGGCCATTTGGGTAAGTGAGCTATTGAAATGAATTCCTCAATCATATAAATGCATTCATACATAAAATAATGGACATAAAGAATCAAATAAATCAAAGATTACAATCATAGAAAGAGAATAATACACACAAGAATGAAAATAGTAGTTATATGATGTAATCACACAACTAGGCTCAAAACTCATATGCTTGTGTATTCTTAGCTCAAAAACCATGTTCCAAAATTAGTTCCTTCAAGCAAGTTCAACACAATTTTTTTTTTAAATTGGTAGGGTGTCCTAAAATAGTTTCTTGGAAAAGAAATCATCACTCTAACCAAGTAGTCCTAACAAGAAAGAAGTGGTAAAATATGTACAGATTCTAACTAACATGCAATCTATCATGCAATGCAACAACTAACTAACAAAAAAGAGTTAAGAATTAGTGTTAGAAAAGGAAGTAGTTATCCACAGAGGTCGGTCCTCGACCTCTCCACACTTAAAGATTGCACCGTCCTTGGTGCATCCAAAGATGAGCAAGGTGGATGGGTTTCTACAACTGATGAGCTCGTTCAAAAGGTTGTACGGAGGGACTTGCTTGTTGTCCCCTTTAGAAGCTTTTCCTTTCCCTTCTTGGTGGCTGGCTTGAAAGGGGAGAAAAAGAAAGAAGATTAAGCCCACAAACAAAGATATCAAAACAAATAGAATATAAGTGGGGCCTAATGCCAAATAAGAATGGGGTTCTCAACTACATGATAGCTACAACATGTGAGTGAGAAAATAATATAAGCGAAGGGCATGTCAACTAGCACTTGATGCAAGAGTAAAATTAAAGAACAAGGATATGTCATGAAGAGCACACTTGGAAGCATCAAGTTTAAATAGGGAATAATAGGTCATGAGAGACATGCAAGTTCATATCAATGCACAAAGGATGCAAGAGTCATCAAAGGTTAAGCATTGACCTAAAAATTTCATCACCCAACAATATCAAACAAGTCACAAAGCACCAAAATGATCCAAGAAATTCTCAGCAATTGAGTGAAAAAATTCAACACCAATGTTAAAATAGGAAACTTAAGAAGGAAAGTAAGAACAAGCTATAAAAACAAAGTTAAAATGCAATGACTGAAAGTATGCAAATGCAATAAACAAAAGAAAATGAAAGATGAGAAAAATAAGAAGCAAAAATTTAAAAAGAGGGAGAAGGGAAAAAAAAGAATTGGGGAAAGAAAAGAAAGAAGAAGAAGGGAGTAAGAAGGAACAGGGCAGCTGAGGACGCAGAGGCGACGCGCACGCATAGACCACGTGCGTGCGCCAAAAGCAGAAAGGGAAAGTGACGCGTAAGCGTCCTCCACGTGTACGCGTGAGATGAAGAAAATTGAAGTGGCGCGTACACGTCATTCACGCGTACACATGGGTGTAAAATCGTTCCCAGCACACAGCAGCCGCACAATTCCAGCATAACTCTGATTTTTGTACCAAGGAGCTGCAGCATTACCATACGATGCGTGCGCGTCGACCACGCACACGCGTGGGTAGCACCTTTTTTTTTGTTTTTTTAATAACAAACATGAAAACAGAAATAGGGCATTCCCATCTACTATATATATACTTAAAACCAATCAAAATGCAAAATTAGCAAAATCTCTAACTCCTTTTGAAAAAATTTTTAAATACTATACTAGGCAATTCAAATAAAAATGCAATTCAAACAACTAACCTACAACTTAAGGCATAAATCTAATAAAAGAAACTAACAACCAAAACACTAAAACAAGAATATGGAAATAAGAAAACTACCTAACAATGGTAACTCAATTCATTCATTGATTTTATATACAAGAGAATAGAAAGAGTTTACCATGGTGGGGTGTCTCCCACCTAGCACTTTTATTTATTGTCCTTAAGATGGACTTATGGAGAGCTCTAATCAAGGAGGCTTGTGCTTGAATTCATCTTTGAACTTCCACCGATGCTTGAATCTCCAGTAAGCTCCATCATTCCATGTTATTTGCATCAAGCTTTGATGGAGTTCTTCAAAGACCATGAGCTCTCAAAATTGATCCTCTTTTTGTGATCTGAGATCCCACACTTTGTTTTCACACCCATCTTCAAATTGATCATCATAGTTCCAATTGGGTGAGAAGCAAGCCGAATTCTTATTTCGGCGCCAAATTCTCCTCCTAGATCCATACAATTTAGCATTCCTCCAACCATGGGACTTATGACTCGAGGGTTCAACCTTGATGAGCCTAACATCATTTTGCCAACCACTACATAACTCTCCCTTACTCTTTAATCCACAAAGAGCTCTAAGTTGACCATCCGTTTCAAGCAAACCATATTCAAGTGGGAAAGTAAAGCTTAGGGATAAGAGATTTACCCACTTGAATGAGAGGATGGATGATGGTGACTTAGGAAGGGGTGGTCCCAATGATCTTGCAAGTTCCACTCCCTTGTGCTCTTCTTTGACTACCTCCACCTCTTGGCAAGTTTCTTCAATTTCAATTCCTTTCTTGACAAACGAATTCTTGCGTGATCTAGAAATTCATAAATTAAGCTCACGTTGCAAGTATAGCTTCTAAACCAACAAAAATTATTTCGTACAAAAACTTGGTTGTCACAAGAACAAACTCCTAATAAATAATAACCGAAGTATTTAAACCTCGGACAAAACAACTAATATTGGCACGATCCTGAAAAGAGACGCAAAAGAATCACTAATACGGTTTCTACGGGATAATGTTGATCTCTTCGCATGGAAAGCTGCCGACATGCCAGGCATAGATCCCGAACTAATGAGCCACAAGCTGGCAGTCTACCCGGGATCCCGGCCGGTACAACAAAGACGAAGAAAACTTGGGCCAGAACGGTCTCAAGCTGTAGAAGAACAAGTACATGCATTACTAGAGGCAGGATTCATAAGAGAAGTTAAATACCCACTATGGCTAGCAAATGTCGTCTTGGTGAAAAAGTCAAATGGGAAGTGGCGAATGTGCACTGACTATACCGACCTCAACAAAGCCTGCCCAAAAGACCCTTATCCACTCCCAAGCATCGACGCTCTAGTAGATGCCTCATCAGGATATAAGTATCTCTCGTTCATGGACGCATACTCAGGGTACAACCAGATCCCAATGTATCCACCGGATCAAGAAAAAACCTCGTTTCTCACACCAAAAGCAAATTTTGCTACATTGTAATGCCTTTCGGCCTTAAAAACGTGGGAGCCACTTATCAAAGGCTAATGAAGAAAGTCTTCTCAAACCACATCGGAAAAATCATGGAGGTCTATGTGGACGACATGTTGGTAAAGACACAAAGTGAGGGAACGTTTCTAACCGACTTGGTTCAAGTGTTCGACACCATACGGAAGCACAACATGCGACTCAACCCGGCTAAATGCACCTTCGCAGTGGAAGCAGGTAAATTTTTGGGCTTTATGCTCACACAAAGAGGAATCGAGGCAAATCCAGATAAATGCCAGGCCATACTCAACATGAAAAGCCCAACCTGTGTCAAAGAGGTACAACAACTCAATGGGAGATTGGCAGCCTTGTCCAGATTCCTAGCAGGGTCAACAATAAGGTCCCTCTCCTTCTACGCTACCTTAAGGAAGGGAAAGAACTTCGAGTGGACAACGGAATGTGAGCAAGCCTTCCGAGACTTTAAAGAATTCTTAGGACAACCCCCCATCCTATCTCGACCACGAGAGGGAGAACCGCTCATACTATACCTTGCAGTAGGAAGTCGGACAATAGCCTCAGCATTAATTAGAGAAGACGAAGGAGGACAACAACTCGTCTACTTCATTAGTAAAGCACTACAGGGGTCAGAGCTGAACTACCAGAAAATAGAGAAGTTCGCCTACGCTCTGATACTCACATCTCGACGACTTCGCCCGTACTTCCAAGCACACACCATTAAAGTTCGGACCAACCAGCCTATAAAAGGAATATTACAGAAAACAGATCTAGCAGGAAGAATCCTACAGTGGGCAATCGAGTTGTCCGAGTTTGACCTCCAATACGAGGCATGGACAGCCATCAAATCATAATACCTAGCCGACTTCATTGCAGAATTCACAGATACCATGGAAATTCCCATAGAGTGGAACATATACGTGGACGGTTCCTCAAATAAAGCTGGAAGCGGTGCAGGTGTGATAATCGAAAGCAACCAAGGAACCCAACTTGAGCTTTCCCTGAAATTTGGATTCCCGGCCTCAAACAACTAGGCGGAATATGAAGTATTATTAGCTGGTTTGAAGCTGGCTAGGGAAATTGGAGCTCAGAAACTCAACATCTACAGCGACTCACAAGTTGTTACCTCGCAAATAACAGGAATATAGGATTTGCCACATACCCCGCGAGCAAAATGCCCGAGCTGACGCGCTCTCAAAGCTAGCCAGCACCAAACCAGGAGGCAACAATAGAAGCCTCATCCAAAAAATACTGCAGAACCCATCAATATCGGAAGAAGAAAAAATCCTAGCCATAACAGGTCGGGATCAAGGATGGATGACCCCCATAATTAACTATCTCAAAACAGAAGCACTCCCCACAGACGAAAAGGAGGCAAAGAGGTTAAAAAGGGAGGCACAGTACTACACTATCATAAATAACATCCTATACAAAAGAGGGATCTCAACACCATTGTTAAAATGCGTACCGACCTCCAACACAAAAGAAGTCTTGGAGGAAGTACACAGCGGCATTTGTGGTTATCATCTCGGAGCACAAGCTCTCACCAAAAAGGTACTCCGGGCAGGATTCTATTGGCCAACTCTACAAAAGGAAGCTACCAAATTTGTAAAGACATGTCCACCATGTCAGAAACATGCCAACTTTCATATCGCCCCACCGGAAAAACTCATCAGTGTAACCTCACCCTGGCCATTTGCAAAGTGGGGACTCGATCTTCTCGGACCCTTTCCCCAGGAATTGGGACAAGTCAAATTCCTCATAGTAGGGGTAGACTACTTCACAAAATGGATCGAGGCAGAACCCCTAGCCAATGCCACTGCTCAAAGAAGTCGGAAATTCCTATATAGGAACATTATTACAAGGTTCGGGGTTCCATACTCCATCACCACGGATAATGGCACCCAATTCACAGATGTAGGCTTCAGAAAACTAGTGGCCGACTTAAACATAAAACACCAGTTCACCTCCGTCGAACACCCCCAAGCCAATGGACAAGCCGAAGCAGCCAACAAAGTCATATTGGCCGGGCTGAAACGGAGATTACAAGAAGCAAAGGGAGCTTGGGCCGAGAAACTTCCACAAGTCCTATGGGCGTATCAAACAACTCCACATTCCACTACAAACGAATCCCCATTTCGACTAGCATACGGAGTGGAGGCAATGATTCCAATAGAAGTTGAGGAAGGGTCTCCCCGAGTAGTCCACTACAATGAACAAACCAACTCTCAACTTCAAAGAGAAGAGCTCGACCAACCTCCGGAAATCCAAGAAAGAGCTCGGATCAGAGAAGAAGCACTAAAGCGGCGAATGGCTTCCAGGTATAATCAAAAGGTAGTGTCAAGAGATTTCACGGAGAACGATCTCATCTTAATACAAAATGATATCTGTAAAACCTGGTTAATTAACGGCTAATTAATCCATAAATGAAAATTTATTCTAGAAAGCCAAAAATGTGATTTTTATGGCTTAATATGATAGAGGAGATTGAGACGAGAATTTCGGTACCAATTTTATGGAATTCGGACCAAGATTGGACCGAACGGGCCAAACCGGGCCAAATGGACCCAAAGTGGGCCCTTGACCCAACATAACTAAACCAAAACCCTAGTTTTCAGCACTCTCTCTCCTCACACAACACCAAACACGCTGAAAAAGAGAAGATTGGGGGAAGAACACTCTCTCAAACTTCTATCTCTCACTTGATCTTCAAACCACCATAACTTTTGATATAGAGCTCCGATTGCCGCTCCGTTTGCAGCCACGCGTTCACCACGGAGAGCTCTACAAAACCCATACAATTAATCTTGAGGTAAGCCACGTTTTGCTCTTCGAAATTCCAGCTTTATTTTCGAGTTTTATGAGCAAAAATGTTGAGATTTTGGGCTCTTTGATGTTATAGGGCCCAACTCTCTTGAAGGAGAAGGTTAATCTTGTCTCCTTGGACCTTGGGTATGGTAAGATTCTCAACCCTAGTGTAATTTTGTTGTTCTATGATGTTTGGGTTTTGAGATGTTGTGTATGAGTTTGATGATTGTGGCTTATGTTGTGTATATGTGAATATTGGAGCCTGATTGGTGATTTTGAAAAGCTTGGAAAGGGTTTGGTGGTGAAAAATTTGTTCTTGGAGGTGTTGAGGCCTTGAGAGCTTGTGGATAAGTGGTTTGGAAGTGCTCCAGTTGAGCTTGGGAAATCGGCTAAGGTATGGTTTCGGTTTCCCGTATCTAATATGTAATGTGGTAGGAAATACTTAGGCTAGAGGCCCTAAGATAGGCATTGAATGGTTGATGTTGTTGAATGATTGAGATATATGATGTGGTCATATATGTGATGATGATTATTGATGCCTTGGTGGTATGATGTATGAGAAATATGCATGTTGTGATATATGCTTGATGATTGGTTATGGTTGAATGGTGGGTTGAACCATATTGATGGTGAATATGATGTTAATTGTGTACAATGATGATTTATTGGAATTGGTGTTGTTGAGAATTGGCATGAGGAAGAGTATATGATATGTCAATATGTTTGAGTTTGAGCCACTTGGGTGAAGTGGGTTAAAAAGATGAGATAGTGATTTTATAAATTGTGGTAATGTGTCAATGTGTGAGTTGAGGAGGCTTGATGTTGAATTTGATATATTTTGATTGATTTCAAAGAAAAGGGATGAAATTAGCATGTTTTGATAGATTTTGAAAAGAGTTGGAAATGGCTTGTTTTGAAAATGACACTTTGTGGTTTTGTATAAAAAATATGGTTTTTGGGCATACTTTGACGGGACATAACTTGGACTACGGATCTCTGTTTTGTGCCAAATCTGTTTAAAAATGAAATTGGATCCGGGATGTCCATGCCGTTCGAAGAACGGGTGAAAAACGATTTAAAATGAGGAAGTTATGTCCATCGGAAGATTGGGGGTTGAATCTGTGAATTCTGCAGCTTTTAACTTAGAAAAATTTTTAGCAGAATGACCCCTTGCGCGTGGGCGCACCTGGTGCGTACGCGCCGATCTTCCAGAAAGCGCCATCCACGCGTGCGCGTGATATGCGCGGGCGCGCCGATTGTGCTGCACCCAATGCCCAGCCATTTTTCAGAGAGTTATGCCAGAACTGTGCCAGTGTTGTGCCTGGGGCACGAGAACGCCCACGCGTACGCGTGGTTGACGCGTGCGTGTCGCTTGGCTATTTTTCAATCCACGCGTTAGCGTGCATGACGCTTGCGCGTCGATGAGTTTTTGAGGCCATCCACGCGTGCGCATGGAGTGCGCGTACGCGTGGCCCTGTTTTCATCCCAAAGTTGATTTTTGAGTTTTAAAAGCCAAATCTCATACTTCTAAGCCTCCGATCTCACCATTTATGTCTTAAATCATTATGACATGCCTAGCTATTAAAAAGGGGCTAGTGAATGAGGTAACTTGCGAGTGAAGTAAGGGAAAAATGAATGATCAATGAGGATCAAAGATGATTATGTGAGAGGCGGAGGATGGTAGTGGAAGTACTTGTTATACCATGGGCAGAAAGGCTGTAATTGTTAATGAAACGGCTGGTTATGGATTTAACCGTGAGCCGGATGGCTGGATTATTGCCGTATTACGGCGGAGCCATGATTATGGCTAAGAATAAATGCATATATGCTGTTGAATGAATTGTGAATGTTTGCACTTCCACTATCGGAGATGAGAGTTTCCCTGGGAGAAAGCAGTGGCTAGCCACCACGTGCTCCAGGTTGAGGCTCGAAGCTCTGTTAACCCTATGTCGTCAGGGTGGCCGGGCACTGTGAAATTCCCGGACGAGCTCACCCCCAAAATATTCACCAGTGATGGTGATGGATAAATATTCACCTGTGATGGTGATGGATAAATATTCACCAGTGATGGTGATGGATATGGATCATGATTATGATCAAGCTCATATTGAGCATAACTCAAGTTGGGGAGACACGACAGAGGGACAGTCCAATGGTTAGCTACTAGGACTTGTCGGGTTGGCTCTATAACCGACAGATGATATCATCAGCCACTAGGAACAGGCATTCATCATATGCATACTATATGAATTGTTTGAGATTGCCTATTTGACTACATATCACTTGCTAATTGTCTAAATGTCTTACTTGTTCCTAATTGTATATTTCTTGTCTGATATAACTGTGTTTGCTACATTATACTCCTGTTGGTGGTTGGGAGGTTTGAAGGAATTGGAAAGGGAAGTATTAGTTAGATTGAAGTATCTTTAGTCAGATGCCCTTTATGGATTAGCTTGTTTATAAGCTTTGATATTATCTGGAGGAAGTTCTAGGATTGCCTTCAGCTTTCCTCTATTATTATGTATTATATATGTGGAAGCTGTTACCATGCTGGGGACCTCTGGTTCTCACCCATGCGGATTTTGTGGTTTTCAGATGCAGGACGCGAGGTGTCCCGCTGAGGCATGCTGGAGACTTCTAGTTTTGCGAAGATCCATTGTTCTCGGGGCTATGTTTTGGTTTATATGTTTTGCTTAGATACTTTTATCTCCGTTAAATAATACAAACTGTGATGACTCCTCTTATGGGAGATTTTGGAGAATAGGTTTCTGTATTTATGTCCCTTTAGGTTTCCTTTGGGATTTTCCTTATCTTTATCATATGTATATATTGCTATGCTCGGACCGGTTATCTTCGCAGCCGGATCTTGAGTCTTGATATTCCTGTTTTTGACACTCCTTTGTATATATATAATCTCGCGTTGGTTTATCCTTGTTCGTTACGTTATCAATCGGAGTGTTGCGCTTTCGAGTTGCGATTTTTGTTTACCCCTTTTTCTACAAAGGCTCCTAGTTATAATCAATCATTCATACTACTATACGTACTAAATTTTTATTTTAGAGGTCGTAATACCTTGCCATCTCTGAATTATGACTTAAGCATAAGGCTCTGTATGGTAGGGTGTTACAATATCGGAACAACTCGACCTGGAGAAGGAAAGCTGGCAGCTAACTGGAAAGGACCCTACCGAGTCACAGAAGTACTTGGGAAGGGCTACTACAGACTGTCCGAACTCGAAGGACGAGAACTCCCCAGATCATGGCACGCCTGTAACCTAAGAAGGTACTATAGCTAGGAAAGGTAAAAGATCTCAAGATGCACTCTTTTTCCTGAAAAGGTTTTTTAATGAGGCGTCAAGATTGAGATTTAATCTGACTTAAAGGTATGAAAAACTCCCGCCTGTATATATTTGCACTTCTTTTTAAATAAAATGCATTTCAGATATTCTACAAGTTCTCAAGACGCATTAATCTAAAGCATTCATCGTCCGATTATAAAGCAACGGGTCGAACAGAAAGTGAAGAATAGATTCACTGTACGATCTTGATAGGAATAATCGACCGACAAAGGTGAAAACGCGATTCACCTAAAAGTCGATTAAACCAGGACAGAAACCACCATCTACAAATCGGCAAAAGATGAACATAGAATAATGCAAAAAATTCTTGAAAGTGATCCCAAAAAGAACCTGACGAGGTCTTATGGATTGCTATATAATAACTTAAAAAGACTGGCCGACACCAAAAAGTCGGACCAAGTCAACCCAAGTTATCAGCAAATCCCTGGAAAGAGGTCTGGCCAACCCCATTAAAGAGGAATTGCTATAACTTAGAAGAGATCGACCTAACAAAGTCGGTCTCCTACTAAACAGGTTGTAAAAGTAATCCCTGAAAGAGACCTGACAAAGGTCCAAGAAAGAGGATTACAAAAACAACTTAGAAGAGATCGACCTAACGAAGTCGGTCTCCTACTAAACAAGTTGTAAAAGTAATCCCTGAAAGAGACCTGACAAAGGTCCAAGAAAGAGGATTACAAAAACAACTTAGAAGAGATCGACCTAACGAAGTCGGTCTCCTACTAAACAATTTGTAAAAGTAATCCCTGAAAGAGACCTGACAAAGGTCCAAGAAAGAGGATTACAAAAACAACTTAGAAGAGATCAACCTAACGAAGTCGGTCTCCTACTAAATAAGTTGTAAAAGTAATCCCTAAAAGAGACCAGACAAAGGTCCAAGAAAGAGGATTAGAAAAATAACTTAGAAGAGATCGACCTAACGAAGTCGGTCTCCTACAAAACAAGTTGTAAAAGTAATCCCTGAAAGAGACTTGACAAAGGTCCAAGAAAGAGGATTACAAAAACAACTTAGAAGAGACCGACCTAACGAAGTCGGTCTCCTACGAAGATAAGTTATAAAAGTAATCCCTAAAAGAAGACCTAACAATGGTCCAAAAAGAGGATTACAGAAATAACTTAGAAGGGGACCAACATAAAAAAATCGGTTATGAGGCGCTAAAAATACAAACAAAAAGCGAGGAAACCGAGAAACAAGTTGGGCCCCCCACAGTCACGGCCTCAAAAGGATCCAAGCTACGAACAATAAATACGAAAGCAATCTAAAGAGGCCAAAGCAGCAAGATCTCAACAGATACCATAATAAAAGCATAGTATGATAAAGCTTCAAGGGGCCACCACAAACCAACCTCGGAAGCTACTTTTGTTTTTCAAAAAAAGTTGCCAGGCAGACAACTAAAAGAGTCAGCAGTTAAGAGAAACAATAAACAAAGTTCAAAAGCCCACAAATCGGGTTATTTACACAAATATTCAAGCAAGAAAATCAGCTAAAGATCAGGAGCCTTCCCGGTAGCATCAGTACGGGGAGAAGGAGGGCAAGTCTGAATAGGCACAGCATCTACAGTTTCATCATCCTGGTTCAGAATCTGGCAATCCGGATCGGACGTAACGGGAGGAACTGAAGAGGTCGACACTTTAAGAGAAGGCACTGGGGGAGGGTCAGCCTCATCATCATCCTGGTCATCTGGGACAATCTTACCATCCCTCACAACTTTGTCCAGGCTGATGAGAGTCAAGTCGGCATCAGGAGCAACAATCCGGAACTGCTCCATTAGGTTCTCAGAGGCAGCAATTACGCTACCCACAAGGTGACCCTGAAGCTCGCCATAATTAGCTCGAGCAGTTTCTAACTCATCCCGGAGGCGCATTAATTCCCTATAAGCGGAGACATAGCTATCCTTATGCTTTAAGGCCATGTCCTCAGCCAACTTCAAAGAAGCAGCCAGTGCAATAGAGCTGGCCTTCTCACCCTCCAGCTCCTTCTCCACCTTTGCCAACTTCACCTCCAACTCCTCCTTCAGACCCTTGATCCGATCAAATTCTGACTTAGCCTCCTCCATAAAGGATTTGGTGGCATGAATCGGAATCCCCTGAACTGTTCGGAAAATAGCCGCACCCATATGAGCCATCTTCACACTATTTTTGGTGATAAAATCCAAATGCTGAAGAAGAGACACATCGTCCATGGAAAGCCCACCATAGGGGGCAATTTGCTGGTCAACAAACTCGATGGCATCAAAGTCTGGGGCATCCAAGTTAAAAGGCTTGGATGTTTTTTGCTTTTTCAAGGGAGGGACACCAGAAGCAGCGGCAGAAGTCTGAGGAGGATCGACCTGATGAAACCGAGGAGTAGGAATTACTTTCCTCGGCCCGAGAGAACTCGGCACAGGAGGCTTCACGGGGACTTGAGAAAATCCCTCGCCGGTCACTTTGGCCAAGATGTTCAGAGCAGCAGTTGCCTTCTTTGCCCTTTTAAAGGCCTTCATGGAGTCGTTGTTCTTAGACATCTCTGCAAACACAGAATTAGCCACAGCAAAGAGTTATGGTCACAACAAAGGGAAGAAAAAAATTAAAGAAATAAGTATAAGAGACAAGTCAGGCAAGTACCCAAAACAGTCCGAACCAAGGACGGGTCATTCAAAAACCTTTTTGTATCAAGATGGGGTGGTTTCCCCCAGAGATCCTCAAGAACAACTACAAAAGCATGCTCGACATCATCAAGCATCTCCCAAGTATAGCGAAACACCCTTACATCCTTCTGCCACTCTAGAGGGAAAGAGTGTTCATCATTTTCATCAAGAAAAAAGGGGCGGGCCCCCTCAACAGCTCGAACTTTAAAGAAGTAGTTCTTGAAGTCCTTAAAGGACTCATCATACATCGCAAAAACTTTATGGCCCTGGGCGGACCAGAAAGAAACCCAAGAAGCTTTCTTTTTTGAAGAACCGCCAGGCTTGGCAGAAACAAACAAGTAAAGAAAAAGAGTCTGAGAAGGTGTTACATCTAGTTCACGACAGAGAAGTTGAAAAATTTTAATAAAACCCCAAGAATTAGGGTGAAGCTGGGATGGAGCAATATTACACGACCACAACAGGTCGGTCTCAAAAGCAGTAAAAGGAAAAGTCACATTCAACTGGCTGAAGAAGTATTCATAGGCATAGAAGAAGGGACGCTCCCTCTCAATGGAAGTCAGAAAACAAACTTTCTCATCAGAATCAGGAGCAACAAGCTCGTAATCCTCCTCACGAGCATTGTTACCACAAATCCTATGGCGCCTCCTCAGCTCTGTGCAAAATTCAGCATCCAGAACAGAAACACACAACAAAACAAGGGAGTCCAGCCAATCGGACATCCCCTCGGGAACTCTGGAAGACATCTCTACAATGTTATTGCGAGAAGACATGAGGCCAACTAATCCTACAAGTAAGAAAAGAAGATAGGGGTTACTACAAACATCTCGGACAAAGGGAAAAAAAACTCGGTCAAATACTTCTCAGATGATGAAACAACGAAAAGGAAAACCCCAAGACTCAAACCAAAGTCCTGGGGCATCCTTTGGAGGCAGTAACAAAGCAAGGTTTCCAGAAATACTTTACAGCTTGCATCCCAGCATTTCTCAAAAAAAATTCAAAACAACAAACACTTTTCATCAAAGAAAAACACAGCAAATCATTACAAACCTACCAAGCAAAAAGCATTCCCAAACATCAAGCATGCCAAGCAGAGACAATTAAAGATGCAACCTTTTTTCAAAGATCAGACAAAAAGCAATCTCCAAAAGTGAGGAACAGATGCAGATTTTCTATCAGTATTAGACAGGAAACAACCGGAAGCAACAGTAAAACCCCAGAAGGCCTCAAAAGAAAAAATCCCAGAGAATCCATAAGAGAAAGATAGGAAAAGCATGTTACAAGCGACAAGCAAATACAAGAGCACGAAAAAATTCAAACTTTCAAACATGCAAAACCAGAACTTTACCAAAAAACTAAACACAAAGCTACGAAAGAAGCAAGAAAGCTAGTACCAACCTGAAAAGAGCAGCGAGCTTCAAAGAAACCGAAGATGGAAGACAAAATCTGGGAACGCCTTCTCACAAAGAATGCGAACAAGAGTAATGTCGTAGGAAGAAACGCAAGATTCCAGGCTCCAGAAATGCCAAAAATGATGCCGCAACACAAAGAAAGCAAAAGGGCAAACAAAAAACAGAGAGTGGAGAGAACTGAGAAAAGAAGTTACGGAAAAGACAGAACGAGAGAAACCGTTTCTGGGTTTTCAAAATCAAAAGTAAAGAGTCTAGGGGAAACGGGGCAATTAATGCTCAAAATTAAAGAAAGCATTAAACCCTCGCACGTTTCCAAAAAAGCGCCGATGTATGGTCTCCAACCTACACAGAAGATCTCGACCGAGATCGACCTATAGTTTCAGGTAACCCTCGGAACACTAAGTATGGTGTACCACATATTTTTCTATGCAACATAGCCAGCAACACCACTTGTTTGTACAATTATAATGCCTTTGCTTTTAAGCTCTCTGTTCTGTTTTTCTTTATCTTTGTTTTATTCATCTCTTTATTTTTCATACTTTCTTTTACTATCTCCAACTGTCTGTGTTAATACCTCACCAAGAAATCCTTACTCGTGACATTTGTTTCTCTTGGTGATTGTGTTATTAACATATGACAGTTTCCTTTGTTTAGTCTTAGTTCAAATAAATGGACAAATGGTTGCATTCTAAGTTTGGTGTTGCTATGCAACAAAACTTTTTCCTAATCTTTATTAGATACTTGCATCAATTCCAAGTGAAAGTGTCACACTAAGTTTGGTGTGCCACTTATTCTTTATGCAATGTATCATGCACACCCTTTTATGTAAAACCCGGTTAATTAACAGCTAGTTAACGCATAAATGAAAATTTATTCTAGAAAGCCCAAAATGTAATTTTTATGGCTAAATGTGATAGAGGAGATTGAGACGAGAATTTCGATACCAATTTTATAGAATTCGGACCAAGATTGGACCGAACGGGCCAAACCGGGTCAATCGGACCCAAAGTGGGCCCTTGGCCCAACATAACTAAACCCTAAAACCCTAGTTTTCAGCATTCTCTCTCCTCACTTATCACTCACACACACTGAAAATTGAAGAGAGGGGGGAAGAACACTCTCTCAAGTTCTATCTCTCCCTTGATCTTCAAACCACCATAACTTTTGATCTAGAGCTTCGATTGCCGCGCCATTTATGGCCACGCGTTCACCGCGGAGAGCTCTACAAAACCCATACAATCAATCTTGAGGTAAGCCACGTTTTTCTCTTCGAATTTCCAGCTTTGATTTCGAGTTTCATGAGCAAAAATGTTGAGATTTTGGGCTCTTTGATGTTATAGGACCCAACTCTCTTGAAGGAGAAGGTTAATCTTGTCTCCTTGGACCTTGGGTGTGGTAAGATTCTCAACCCTAGTGTAATTTGTTGTTCTATGATGTTTGGGTATTGAGATGTTGTGTATGGGTATGATGGTTGTGGCTTAGGTTGTGTATATGTGAATATTGGAGCTTGATTGGTGATATTGAAAAGCTTGAAAAGGGATTTGGTGGTGAAAAATCTGTTCTTGGAAGTGTTGAAGCCTTGAGAGCTTGCGGAAAAGTGGTTTGGAAGTGCTCCGGTTGAGCTTGGGAAATCGGCTAAGGTATGGTCTCGGTTTCCCGTATCTAATATGTAATGTGGTAGGAAATACTTAGGCTAGAGGCCCTAAGATAGGCATTGAATTGTTGATGTTGTTGAATGGTTGAAATATATGATGTGGTCATATATGTGATGATGATTATTGACGCCTTGATGGTATGATGTATGAGAAATTATGCATGTTGTGATATATGCTTGATGATTGATTATGGTTGAATTGTGGGTGAAACCATGTTGATGGTGAGTATGATATTGATTGTGTACAATGATGATTTAATGAAAATGGTGTTGTTGAAAATTGGCATGAGGAAGAGTATATGATATGTCAATGTGTTTGAGTTTGAGCCACTTGGGTGAAGTGGGTTAAAATGATTGGATGGTGATTTTGTGAACTGTGGTAAAATGTAAATGTGTGAGTTGAGGAGGCTTGATGTTGAATTTGATATATTTTTATTGATTTCAAAGAAAAGGGATGAAATTGGCATGTTTTGATTGATTTTGAAAAGAGTTGAAAATGGCTTGTTTTGAAAATGGCACTTTGTGGTTTTGTATGAAAAACATGGTTTTGGGCATACTTTGGTGGGACATAACTTGGACTACGGATCTCCGTTTTGTGCCAAATCTGTTTAGAAATGAAATTGGATCCGGGATGTCCATGCCGTTCGAAGAACGAGTGAAAAACAATTTAAAATGAGAAAGTTATGTCCGTTGGAAGATTGGGGGTTGAATTTGTGAATTCTGCAGCTTTGAACTTAGAAAATTTTTAGCAGAATGATCCCCGCGCGTAGGCGCACTTGGCGCGTATGCGCCGTTCTTCTAGAAAGCGCCATCCACGCGTGTGCGTGGTGTGCGCGGGCGCGCCGATGTGCAGCACCCAATGCCCAGCCATTTTTCAGAGAGTTGTGCCAGAACTGTGCCAGATTTGTGCCTGGGGCACGAGAGCACCCACGCGTACGCGTGGCTGACGCATGCGCACCGCTTGGATATTTTTCAATCCACGCGTTAGCGTGCATGACGCATACGCATCGATGAGTTTTGTGGCCATACACGCGTGCGCATGGAGTGCGCGTACGCGCAGCCCTGTTTTCATCCCAAAGTTGATTTTTGAGTTTTAAAAGCCAAATTCATACTTCTAAGCCTCCGATCTCACCACTTATGTCTTAAATCATTATGATATGCCTAGCAATGAGAAAAGGGGCTAGGAAATGTGATAACTTGCGAGTGAAGCAAGGGAAAAATGAATGATCAATAAGGATCAAAGATGATTATGTGAGATGCGGAGGATGGCGGTGGAAGTGCTTGTTATGCCATGGGCCGAAGGGCCGTAATTATTGATGAATTGGCTGGTTATGGATTTAACTGTGAGTCGGATGGCTAGATTATTGCCGTGTTACGGCGGAGCCATGATTATGGCTAAGTATAAATGCATATATGCTGTTGAATGAATTGTGAATGTTGCACTTCCACTGTTGGAGATGAGAGTTTTCCTGGGAGGAAGCAATGGCTAGCCATCACGTGCTCCAGGTTGAGACTCGAAGCTCTTTTGACCCTATGTCGTAAGTGTGGCCGGGCACTGTGAAAGACCCGGATGAGCTCGCCCCCGTAAATATTCACGAGTGAGGGTGATGGATATGGATCATGATTATGATCAAGTTTATGATGAGTATAACTCGAGTTGGGGATGCGCAACAGAGGGACAGTCCAATGGTTAGCTACCAGGACTTGTCGGGTTGGCTCTATAACCGACAGATGATATCATCAGCCACTAGGGACAGGCATTCATCATATGCATACTATATGAATTGTTTGAGATTGCCTATTTGACTGCATATTACTCGCTAATTGTCTAAATGCCTTATCTGTTCCTATTTGTATATATCTTGTTTGATATAACTGTGTTTGCTACATTATACTCCTACTGGTGGTTGGGAGGTCTAAAGGAATTAGAAAGGAAAGTATTAGTTAGATTGAAGAATCTTTAGTCAGATGCCCTTTATAGTTTAGCTTGTTTATAAGCTTTGAATTATCTGGAGGAAGTTCTAGGATCGCCTTCGGCTTTCCTCTATTATTATGTATTATATATGTGGAAGCTGTTACCATGTTGGGGACCTCTGGTTCTCACCCATGCGGGTTTTGTGATTTTCAGATGCAGGACGTGAGGTTTCTCACTGAGACATGCTGGAGGCTTCTGGATTAGCGAAGATCCCTTGTTCTCGGGACTCTGTTTTGGTTTATCTGTTTTGTTTAGATACTTTTATCTCCATTAAATAATACAAACTGTGATGACTTCTCTTAGAGGAGATTTTGGAGAATAGGTTTTCTGTATTTTGTGTCCCTTTGGGTTTCCTTTGGGGTTTCCTTATTTTATCATATGTATATATTGCTATACTCAGATCGGTTATCTTCGCAACCGGATCTTGAGTCTTGATATTCCTGTTTTTGACACTCCTTTGCATATATATAATCTCGCGTTGGTTTATTCTATGTTCGTTATGTTATCGAATGGAGTGTTGCGCTTTTGAGTTGCGATTTTTTTTTGTATACCCCTTTTTCTACAAAGGCTCCTAGTTATAAACCCTTCTCATACTACTATACGTACTAAATTTTTATTTTAGAGGTCGTAATACCTTGCCATCTCTGAATTATAACTTAAGCATAAGACTCTATATGGTAGGGTGTTACATTATGGTATCAGAGCAGTTCGTTCCCTGTAGAGCCTGAAGGATGGACTGACTATGCTTCTGTGCATTCTCTGTATGTGTGTTATGTGCTATTTGTATATATCTGCTTGATATAATTGGCATAAACGTTCATGAGCATGCATTTGGGACTTTGAAGCACTAGACTTCTGATATTGAGACTGATCAACTTAATATTGATTGTTGGGTGTGTATAGGGACCAGATGGCACCTCGTGGACGCGGTGGAGGCCGTGGAAGAGGTCGTATGAATGCTCGTGCGCCGAAGAATAACCCTAATGACCCAGTGAACTTTATGACTGCGTTAGAGAACATGGCTGCTACTATGCAAGCCACTGCTGAGGCTCTTGGTCAACAGATGAACAACCATGGTAATGATGGAGGTGGAGTTCAGGGCCCGATGACACTGGCAAACTTTTTGAAGGTTAATCCACCTAAGTTCAAGGGAACTACTAGCCCGACAGAGCTTGATACATGGTTTCAGGCTATGGAGCGAGCACTACAAGCGCAAGTGGTACCTGAAGGACAGCGTGTCGAGTTTGCTACCTATTTGCTCACTGGTGAAGCGTCGCATTGGTGGCAAGGTATCCGACGTCTTCTGCAGCAGGGTGATGACTATATCACCTGGAATGTCTTCCAAGAGGAGTTCTATAAGAAGTACTTTCCGACTTCTGTCAGGACGGCTAAGGAACTTGAGTTACTGTAGCTGAAGCAGGGTATCGTGTCTATATCTGAGTATACTGACAAGTTTGAAGAGCTATTCAGGTCCTCTCATATGTGTCAAGGGACTCCGGTGGAGTATGAGGAATGGAAGTGTGTTAAGTATGAAGGAGGACTCCAGAGCGATATCTTCAGCTCAGTGGGACCAATGGAGATCAGAACTTTCTCCGAATTGGTGAACAAGTGTAGGGTTGCTGAAGAGTGTGTGAAGAGGACAACCACTGAGAAAGGAAGTCACAAAGGATCATTTCCACAGAATCGAGGGAAGAGCTTTGCAGCTAGAGGTTCGCCTCTCAAGAGGGGAGGTTCCTTTAGGAGGCCCAACAACAACAACTCCCAAGGGAAGAAGGCACCATGCAAGGCCGGATGGGGTTTGTGCTACAATTGTGGAAAGGCAAGGCATAAAGCCGCAAGCTGTCCAGAGAAGCAGAAACAAGGTGCTGGGAAAGCACAACAAACTGGTCGGGTGTTCACCACCTCAGCTATAGGTGCCGAGGGATCCAAGACACTCATTCGAGGTAACTGTGAAATGGCTGGTCAAACTTTAAATGCTTTATTTGATTCAAGAGCATCGCATTCATTCATTGCATTTGAGAAAGCCCATGAGTTAGGATTGAAGATTGTAACTTTAGGTTATGACCTAAAAGTGTATAATACTACCCATGAAGCCATGGTAACTAGGCTAGGATGCCCGAAAGTTTCATTTAGGTTCAATGAAGAACTGAAGATTGATTGTTTAGAAGTTATAGTAAACTCTCGTTGTAAGTATAGTTACTAAACCAAGCAATCAACCTTTCTTACAAAAGTTTTGGTTGTCACAAGTAACAAACCCTTTTTAAAATTGATAACCGAGTATTCAAACCTCGGGTCGTCTTCTGAAGGAATTGCAGGGAGGTATGTTCTTATTATTGGTTATGGGTTTTGTAAATTGGGGTTTTAAAAGTAAGGAACAAGTAAAATAAATGATAAATAAAATAAATAATTAACTATAAAATAACTCTTGGCAAGATATGAAAATTCGGAAGTCCTATCCTAGTTACTCCTATAAGAATGGAAGTTAATCCCACTTAGTTAACCTTTGCGTAAGCAAGGGAAAGTCAAGTGAACTAATTGGTTAGATTTCCCAAGTCCTAGCCAATTCCTAAGGAAAGACTAGAGTTAGTGGAATTCCAGTTAATTAGCCGGCATAACAATCAATCATGAATAGTTGGTAACTCAAGAGCTTCCAGTTAATCAATTAAAACCAATAATGTGGAAAGCTAAATTGAAATCATAAATATCTGGAATACCTCAAGTAACATTCATTCAAAGCAGTAAAATCTAACATGAAAAAGTTCATAAGCCAATTGGGCGGCATAAATCAAATATAAAATAAAAGCATTAAAAGTATCTCAAAGTAGAAGAGAAGTCAAAATAAAGGAATATTGAACCTGTGATGAAAAAGTAATATTCCTAATTTCTAAAAATCCTAATCCTAAATTCCTAAGAGAGAGGAGAGAACCTCTCTCTCTAAAAGCTACATCTAAAACTAAAATTGTGAATTATTAAAAGCATAATTATGAATGGATGCATTCCCCAACTTTATAGCCTCTAATCTGTGTTTTCCGGGCTGAAAATTGGGTCAGAAACAGCCCAGAAGTCGCTGATTGTGAAATCAGGTCCGTACAGGTCGCGGCAAAGTGACGCGGAGGCGTCATCCACGCGTCCGCGCGGATTGAAGTTCGCAAATGCGATGCGTCCGCATGAAGCGCGCGTTCGTATCGCCTATCTGTAAGGCCACTATGGCGAATTATATATCAAATCGAAGCCCCGGACGTTAGCTTTTCAACGCAAGTGGAACTGCATCATTTGGACCTCTGTAGCTCAAGTTATGATCGTTTTAGTGCGAGAGGGTCAGGCTGACAGCTTTTCAGTTCCTTCAACTTCTTGTATTCTTTCCACTTTTGCATGCTTCATTTCCATCCTCTAAGCCATTCCTGCCCTGTAATTCCTGAAATCACTTAACACACATATCAAGGCATCTAATGGTAATAAGAGAGGATTAAATAAAAGGAAATAAAAGCCAAAGAAGCATGTTTTCAATCATAGCACAGAATCAGGAAGGAAAATATAAAACATGCAAATCATATGAATAAGTGGGTAAAGAGTTGATAAAATTCACTAAGCACAAGATAAACTATAAAATAGTGGTTTATCATTCAAGCAGCGTGATTTTGTCCATAGTTTAATCTGCTTACCGATGATCGGTCTTGATCTTATCTTGGGATTGGACTGGTTATTTGAGAACCATGTCCTGCTTGATTATTCTACAAAGTCGGTGTACTTTATGCCGGAAGATATAGAAGGACCGGTCGTGGTGAATAATTATTACTTGAATTCGATGATGGTGAATTGTTCCGAAATCGAATGTCAGGGTATCCTGTTGTTAACCGCGATGTTTCGGGTGATGATCAAAGGTTGGAGCAGATTCTGGTTGTGTGTGAGTTTCCGGAAGTGTTTCCCGATGATATTGATGAGTTTCCACCTAACCGAGAGGTTGAGTTTGCTATTGAATTGGTGCCTAGGGCGGGACCAATCTCAAGTGCTCCTTATAGGATGTCACCGTTAGAGATGGACGAGCTAAAGTCTCAGTTAGAGAATTTGTTGGGTAAGAATTTTATACGACCAAGTGTCTCTCCATGGGGTGCGCCAGTTCTACTGGTAAAGAAGAAAGATGGGAGTATGCGGCTCTGTGTGGATTACAGGCAGCTGAACAAGGTTACAATAAAGAATAAGTACCCATTGCCGAGAATTGATGATCTCATGGATCAGTTATAAGGAGCTGGAGTTTTCTCCAAGATCGATTTGCGATCCGGTTATCACCAGATAAGGGTGAGGGGTGAGGATATCCCTAAGACCGCTTTCAGGACTCGTTATAGTCATTACGAGTACACTGTAATGTCTTTTGGATTGACAAACGCTCCTACAGTGTTTATGGATTACATGAATAGAGTTTTCCGTCCATTTCTGGATAAATTTGTTGTTGTCTTCATTGATGACATACTGATCTATTCCAAGACTGAGGAAGAGCATGCGGAACACTTGAGGACTGATGAGCGGATAATTTGTACGCTTTTTGGCATTGTTTTTAGTATGTTTTTAGTATGATCTAGTTAGTTTTTAGTATATTTTTATTAGTTTTTAGTTAAAATTCACTTTTCTGGATTTTACTATGAGTTTGTGTGTTTTTCTGTGATTTCAGGTATTTTTTGGCTGAAATTGAGGGACCTGAGCAAAAATCTGATTCAGAGACTAAAAAGGACTGCAGATGCTGTTGGATTCTGACCTCCCTGCACTCGAAGTGGATTTTCTGGAGCTACAGAAGCCCAATTGGCGCGCTCTCAACGGCGTTGGAAAGTTGACATCCTGGGCTTTCTAGCAATATATGATAGTCCATACTTTGCCCAAGATTTGATGGCCCAAACCGGCGTTCAAAGTCACCCTCAGGAATTCCAGCGTTAAACGCCGGAACTGGCACCAAAATGGGAGTTAAACGCCCAAACTGGCATAAAAGCTGGCGTTTAACTCCAAGAGGAGTCTCTACACGAAAATGCTTCATTGCTCAGCCTAAGCACACACCAAGTGGGCCCGGAAGTGGATTTTTATGTCATTTACTCATCTCTGTAAACCTTAGGCTACTAGTTCTCTATAAGTAGGACCTTTTACTATTGTATTTTCATCTTTGGACATCTAGTTCTTAGATCATTGGGAGGCTGGCCTCACGGCCATGCCTAGACCTTGTTCTTATGTATTTTCAACGGTGGAGTTTCTACACACCATAGATTAAGGTGTGGAGCTCTGCTGTACCTCGAGTATTAATGCAATTACTATTGTTCTTCTATTCAATTCCGCTTGTTCTTTGTCCAAGATATCACTTGTTCTTCAACTTGATGAATGTGATGATCCGTGACACTCATCATCATTCTCACCTATGAACGTGTGACTGACAACCACCTCCGTTCTACCTTAGATTGGGTGAATATCTCTTGGATTCCTGATACATGATGCATGGTTGATCGCCTGACAATCGAGTGCTCGCCTGACAAACGAGCCAGCCATTCCGTGAGATCAGAGTCTTCGTGGTATAGGCTAGAACTGATGGCGGTATTCAAGAGAATCCGGAAGGTCTAACCTTGTCTGTGGTATTCTGAGTAGGATTCAATGATTGAATGACTGTGACGTGCTTCAAACTCCTAGCAGGCGGGGCGTTAGTGACAGACGCAAAGAATCACTGGATTCTATTCCGGCCTGACGAGAACCGACAGCTGATTGCTGATTAGCCTATGCTGTGACAGAGCATAGGAACGTTTTCACTGAGAGGATGGGAGTAGCCACTGACAACGGTGAAACCCTTGCATAAGCTTGCCATGGAAAGGAGTAAGAAGGATTGGATGAAGACAGTAGGAAAGCAGAGAGACGGAAGGGAAGGCATCTTCATACGCTTATCTGAAGTTCCTACCAATGAATTACATAAGTACCTCTATCTTTATCTTTATGCTTTATTCGTCTATCTATACCCATTTGAGTCTGCCTGACTAAGATTTACAAGGTGACCATAGCTTGCTTCATACCAACAATCTCCGTGGGATCGACCCTTACTCGCGTAAGGTTTATTACTTGGACGACCCAGTGCACTTGCTGGTTAGTTGTGCAAAGTTGTGTTTATGCCATGGTATTGAGCACCAAGTTCTTGGGGCCATTACTAGGGATTATTTGAGTTGTGAAAAGTAGTGATCACAATTTCGCACACCAAGTTTTTGGCGCCGTTGCCGGGGATTGTTCTGTGTATGGACAACTGACGGTTCATCTTGTTGCTTAGATTAGGTATTTTTCTTCAGAGTTCTTAATAATGAATTCTAGTGTTTCAAGGTGATGTTCTTATCATCACCAAAGCAGATTGATCTTCATCAATTTAGCTCTTGAATGCAATGTCCTGCTGAAGCTTGGCTAGCCATGTCTAATTCCTTTAGACTGAAGCTTTAGACTAACATTGCATGATTCCTGGAATTCTCATTAAGAATTTTGATACCTTTATTTTCTTTTCCATATAATTTTCGAAAAAATCCAAAAAAAAAATTTTAAAATCATAAAAACCAAAAATATTTTATGTTTCTTGTTTGAGTCTAGAGTCTCATCTTAAGTTTGGTGTCAATTGCATGCATTCATTCATGTGTCTTAAGGATCTTCAAGATGTTATTGATGATTTCTTACTCTAATCTTTAAATTCTCTTGACTTGAGTATTTTGTGTGTCTCATATGCATTCTCATTAGTGTCAGTAGTATACAAACTGCTAAGTTTGGTGTCTTGCATGCATTGTTATTTGATTTTAGTTGCATTTTTGATTATTGAAAATCCAAAATATTTTTAATTTGTGTCTTCTCAAGTCAATAATACGAGAATTGAAGATTCAAAACATACAGCAGAGGAATTGCACAGAAAAAGCTGGGCGTTCAAAACGCCCAGTGAAGAAGGACAGACTGGCGTTTAAACGCCAGCCAGGGTACCTGGTTGGGCGTTTAACGCCCAAAAGGGTATAGTTTTGGGCGTTAAACGCCAGAATGTGCACCTCTGGGCGTTTAACGCCAGGATGCACAAGGGGGAGGATTTTGTTTTCAAATCAATTTTTTTCAAGTTTTCAAAGTTTTCAAATCAAAATCTTTTTCAAATATCTTTTCAATCAAATGTTTTCAAAATCAATTTCTTTCCTTTTTCAAAGATACTTGCTAACAATTAATGATTTGATTGAACATTTCAAGCATGTTGCCTTTTCTGTTGAGAAAGGTTTAATGTTTGAATCATATCTTTTCTTGTTAGGCAAGTCATAATTTTTAAAATCAAATCTTTTTAAAATTGTTTTCAAATCATATCTTCTCAATCACATATTTTTTTAAAACCAATCATATCTTCTTAACCTCATCTTTTAAAATAGTTTTCAATCAAATCTTTTTGACTTCTAATTTCAAAATCTTTTTCAAAAATCACTTGATTTCTTTCCCACTCTTATTTTCGAAAATCAATTAGTGTTTTTCAAAATGTTTTCAAAGTCTTTTACTTAATTTTCGAAAATTACTTCCTTTCCTCTAACATCCTTCTATTTATGGACTAACACTATTCCTTAATGAAAAATTCGAACTCCTTTTTCTTTGATAAGTTCGAATTTTCTACTTCTGTCTCTACTTTCTTTTCCTGACACCTCAAGGAATCTCTATACTGTGACATAGAGGATTCCACATTTTCTTGTTCTCTTCTCTTTCATATGAGCAGGACAAAGAGAAAAGCATTCTTGTTTGAAGCTGACCCTGAACCTGAAAGGACCTTGAAGCGAAAGCTAAGAGAACTAAGGCACAATTCTCTGTAGAGACCTACAAAAATCTTCAAAGAAGAAGAAGAACTCATGGCAGCCGAAAACAACAACAATGCAAACAATGCAAGGAAAGGTGCTGGGTGACTTTACTGCACCTACTCCCGACTTCTATGGGGAGAAGCATCTCTATCCCTGCCATTGGAGCAAACAACTTTGAGCTTAAGCCTCAATTATTTCTCTAATGCAACAGAATTGCAAGTTTCATGGACTTCCATTGGAAGATCCTCCTCAGTTTTTAGCTGAATTCTTGCAAATCTGTGACACTGTCAAGACTAATGGGGTAGACCCTGAGGTCTACAGACTTATGCTATTCCCTTTTTGCTGTAAAGACAGAGCTAGGACATGGTTGGACTCACAACCTAAAGAAAGCCTAGACTCATGGGAAAAGCTAGTCAATGCCTTCTTGGCAAATTCTTTCCACCTCAAAAATTGGTCCTTCTGACATGCTTTCTGAATGGAGCATCATAGGTATTTTATGATGTCTCTCTGAACTGTCCAAGATGTCTTTGGATAGCTCTGCTGGAGGATCTCTTCATTTGAAGAAGATGCCTACAGAAGCTCACGAGCTAATTGAAATGGTTGCAAATAACCAATTCATGTACACTTCTGAAGGAATCCTGTGAACAATGGACTAATCAGAAGAAAGGAGTTCTTGAGATTGATACTCTGAATGCTATATTGGCTCAGAATAAAATATTGACTCAACAAGTCATTTGATTTCTCAAAGTCTGTCTGGAATGCAAAATGCACAAGCATACTAAAGATGCTTCATCTGAAGAAGAAGCATATGATCCTGAGAACCCTTCAATGGAAGAGGTGAATTACCTAGGAGAACCCTATGGAAACACCTATAATCTTCATGAGAAATCACCCAAATTTCTCATGGAAGAATCAAGAAAGACCTCAACAAGGTTTTAACAACAATAATGGTGGAAGAAATAGGTTTAGCAATGGCAAGCCTTTCCATCATCTTCAGCAACAGACAGAGAATTCTAAGCAGAACCCCTCTGACTTAGCAACTATGGTCTCTGATCTAATCAAAACCTCAAGTTTCATGACTGAAACAGGTCCTCATTAGGAATTTGGAGGCACAAGTGGGCAATGGCAAGCCTTTTCCATCATCTTCTCAGCAACAGACAGAGAATTCTAAGCAGAACCCCTCTGACTTAGCAACTATGGTCTCTGATCTAATCAAAACCACTCAAAGTTTCATGACTGAAACAAGGTCCTCCATTAGGAATTTGGAGGCACAAGTGGGACAGCTGAGCAAGAAAATTACTGAACTCCCTCCTAGTACTCTTCCAAGCAATACAGAAGAAAATCCAAAAGGAGAGTGCAAGGCCATCAATATGGCCGAATTTGGAGAGGAGGAAGAGGAAGTGGACGCCACTGAGAAAGACCTCAATGGGCGTGCACTAGCCTCCATTGAGTTCCCCAATGAGGAACCATGGGAATCTGAAGCTCAAAATGAGACCATAGAGATTCCATTGGACTTACTTCTGCCTTTCATGAGCTCTGATGAGTATTCTTCCTCTGAAGAGGATGAGTATGTCACTGAAGAGCAAGTTGCTAAATACCTTGGAGCAATCATGAAGCTAAATGACAAGTTATTTGGAAATGAGACTTGGGAGAATGAACCTCCTTTGCTCACCAAAGAACTGGATGACTTGTCTAGGCAGAAATTACCTCAAAAGAGACAAGATCCTGGGAAGTTTTCAATACCTTGTACCATAGGCACCATGACCTTCAAGAAGGCTCTGTGTGACTTAGGGTCAAGTGTAAACCTCATGCCTCTCTGTGTAATGGAGAAGCTAGGGATCTTTGAGGTGCAAGCTACAAGAATCTCATTAGAGATGGCAGACAACTCAAGAAAACAAGCTCATGGACTTGTAGAGGATGTTTTGGTGAAGATTGAAAACCATTACATCCCTGCTGATTTCATAGTCCTAGAGACTGGGAAGTGCATGGATGAAACCCATCCTTGGCAGACCCTTCCTAGCCACAGCAAAGGCTGTGATTGATGTTGATAGAGGCGAACTGATCATTCAAGTGAATGAAGAATCCTTTGTGTTTAAGGCTCAAGGATATCCCTTTGTCACCATGGAGAGGAAGCATGAAGAGCTTCTCTCAAATCAGAGCCAAACAGAGCCCCTACAGTCAAACTCTAAGTTTGGTGTTGGGAGGCCACAACCAAACTCTAAGTTTGGTGTTGAACCCCCACATTCAAACTCTAAGTTTGGTGTTGGGAGGTTCCAACATACCTCTGAGCATTTCTGAGGCTCCATGAGAGTCCTCTGTCAAGCTAATGACATTAAAGAAGCGCTTGTTGGGAGGCAACCCAATATTATATTTTGACTATTTTCTTTTGTTATTTTATGTTTTTTGTAGGTTGATGATCATGAGAAGTCACAAAATCAATTGAAAAAGCAAAAACAGAATGAAAAACAGGAAGAAAAACAGCACACCCTGGAGGAAGAACTTACTGGCGTTTAAACGCCAGTAAGAGTAGCAGTTGGGCATTTAACGCCCAGTCTGGCACCATTCTGGGTGTTTAACGCCAGAAAGGGGCACCAGACTGGCGTTAAACGCCAAAAAAGGGCAAGAACCTGGCGTTAAACACCAGAAATGGGCACCAGCCCGGCGTTTAACGCCAGAATTGGCTCAAAACGTGATTTTGCTTGCCATTTGGTGCAGGGATGACTTTTCCTTGACACCACAGGATCTGTGGACCCCACAGGATCCCCACCAACCCCACCACCCTCTCTCTTCTTCACCAATCACCTCAATACCTCTTCCCCAAAAACCCTTCACCTATCAAATCCCTTCTTTCTCTTCACCACTCACATCCATCCTTCATAAAACCCCACCTACCTCACCATTCAAATTCAAACCACTTTCCCTCCCAAACCCACCCATACATGACCGAACCATGAGCCCCCCTCTCCTATATATACCCTTCTTCACCCCTTCATTTTCACACAACCTAAACACCACTTCTCCCCCTCTTTGGCCGAACACAAAAGCCATTGCCTTCTTCCTCATTTCATCTTCTTCTACTCTCTTCTTTCTTCTTTTGCTCGAGGACGAGCAAACCTTTTAAGTTTGGTGTGGTAAAAGCGTTGTTTTTTCGTTTTTCCATAACCATTTATGGCATCCAAGGCCGGAGAAACCTCTAGAAAGAGGAAAGGGAAGGCAAAAGCTTCCAACTCCGAGTCATGGGAGATGGAAAGATTCATCTCAAGGGTGCATCAAGACCACTTCTATGAAGTTGTGGCCTTGAAGAAGGTGATCCCCGAGGTCCCTTTTTCACTCAAAAAGAGTGAATATCCGGAGATCCGACATGAGATCCGAAGAAAAGGTTGGGAAGTTCTTACCAACCCCATTCAACAAGTCGAAATCTTAATGGTTCAAGAGTTCTATGCCAATGCATGGATCACCTAGAACCATGATCAAAGTGTGAACCCGGATCCAAAGAATTATCTTACTATGGTTCGGGGAAAATACTTGGATTTTAGTCCGGAAAGTGTAAGGTTGGCATTCAATTTGCCTATGATGCAAGGAGATGAACATCCTTACACTAGAAGGGTCAACTTTGATCAAAGGTTGGACCAAGTCCTCACAGTCATATGTGAAGAGGGCGCCCAATAGAAGAGAGATTCAAGAGGGAAGCCGGTTCAATTGAGAAGGCATGACCTCAAACCCGTGGCTAGAGGATGGTTGGAGTTCATCCAACGCTCAATCATTCCCACTAGCAACCGGTCCGAAGTTACTCTAGACCGGGCCATCATGATTCATAGCGTCATGATTGGAGAAGAAGTAGAAGTTCATGAGGTTATAGCCCAAGAACTCTATAAGGTGGCGGACAAGTCCTCTACCTTAGCAAGGTTAGCCTTTCCTCATCTCATTTGTCACCTCTGTTATTCAGTTGGAGTTGACATAGAGGGAGACATCCCCATTGATGAGGATAAGCCCATCACTAAGAAAAGGATGGAGCACACAAGAGACCCCTCTCATCATGAGATCCCTGAGATGCCTCAAGGGATGCACTTTCCTCCACAAAACTATTGGGAGCAACTGAACACCTCTCTAGGAGAACTGAGTTCCAACATGGGACAACTAAGGGTGGAGCATCAAGAACACTCCATCATCCTCCATGAAATTAGAGAAGATCAAAGGATCATGAGAGAGGAGCAACAAAGACAAGGAAGAGATATTGAGGAGCTCAAGCACTCCATTGGATCTTCAAGAGGAAGAAAGAGCCGCCATCACTAAGGTGGACCCGTTCTTTAATCTCCTTGTTCTTTATTTCCTATTTTTCGAAAATTAATGCTTATGTTTGTCCATGTTTGTGTCTTGTGATCATTAGTGTCTTAGTGTCTATGCCTTAAAGTTATGAATTTCCTATGAATCCATCACCTTTCTTAAATAAACAAATGTTCTTAAATTAAAAAAAGAAAAAGGATGGCATGAATTTTGAATTTTATAGCAGTTTAATTATTTTGATGTGGTGGCAATATTTTTGTCTTCTGAATGTATGCTTAAACAGTGCATATGTCTTTTGAATTTGTGGTTCATGAATGTTGGCTCTTGAAAGAATGATGAAAAAGGAGACATGTTACTGAGGATCTGAAAAATCATTAAAAATGATTCTTGAAGCAAGAAAAAGCAGTGAAAAAAAAAAAGAGGCGAAAAAAAAATCGAAAAAAAATCGAAAAAAAAAAGAAAGAAAAAGAAAGAATAAAGTTGTGATCCAAGGCAAAAAGAGTGTGCTTAAGAACCCTGGACACCTCTAATTGGGGACTCTAGCAAAGCTGACTCACAATCTGAAAAGGTTCACCCAATTATGTGTCTGTGGCATGTATGTATCCGGTGGTAATACTGGAAGACAGAGTGCTTTGGGCCACGGCCAAGACTCATAAAATAGCTTTGTTCAAGAATCATCATACTTAACTAGGAGAATCAATAACACTATCTGGATTCTGAGTTCCTAAAGAAGCCAATCATTCTGAGTTGCAAAGGATAGAGTGAGATGCCAAAACTGTTCAGAGGCAAAAAGCTAAAAGCTCCGCTCATCTAATTAATACTGATCTTCATAGATGTTTTTGGAATTCATTGCATATTCTCTTCTTTTTATCTTATTTGATTTTTAGTTGCTTGGGGACAAGCAACAATTTAAGTTTGGTGTTGTGATGAGCGGATAATTTGTACGCTTTTTGGCATTGTTTTTAGTATGATCTAGTTAGTTTTTAGTATATTTTATTAGTTTTAGTTAAAATTCACTTTTCTGGACTTTACTATGATTTGTGTGTTTTTCTGTGATTTCAGGTATTTTCTGGCTGAAATTGAGGGACCTGAGCAAAAATCTGATTCAGATACTAAAAAGGACTGCAGATGCTGTTGGATTCTGACCTCCCTGCACTCGAAGTAGATTTTCTGGAGCTACAGAAGCCCAATTGGCGCGCTCTCAACGGCGTTGGAAAGTAGACATCCTGGGCTTTCCAGCAATATATGATAGTCCATACTTTGCCCAAGATTTGATGGCCCAAACCGGCGTTCAAAGTCACCCTCAGGAATCCAGCGTTAAACGCCGGAACTGCACCAAAATGGGAGTTAAACGCCCAAACTGGCATAAAAGCTGGCGTTTAACTCCAAGAGGAGTCTCTACACGAAAATGCTTCATTGCTCAGCCCAAGCACACCAAGTGGGCCCGGAAGTGGATTTTTATGTCATTTACTCATCTCTGTAAACCTTAGGCTACTAGTTCTCTATAAGTAGGACCTTTTACTATTGTATTTTCATCTTTGGACATCTAGTTCTTAGATCATTGGGAGGCTGGCCTCACGCCATGCCTAGACCTTGTTCTTATGTATTTCAACGGTGGAGTTTCTACACACCATAGATTAAGGTGTGGAGCTCTGCTGTACCTCGAGTATTAATGCAATTACTATTGTTCTTCTATTCAATTCCGCTTGTTCTTTGTCCAAGATATCACTTGTTCTTCAACTTGATGAATGTGATGATCCGTGACACTCATCATCATTCTCACCTATGAACGTGTGACTGACAACCACCTCCGTTCTACCTTAGATTGGGTGAATATCTCTTGGATTCCTGATACACGATGCATGGTTGATCGCCTGACAACCGAGTGCTCGCCTGACAAACGAGCCAGCCATTTCCGTGAGATCAGAGTCTTCGTGGTATAGGCTAGAACTGATGGCGGCATTCAAGAGAATCCGGAAGGTCTAACCTTGTCTGTGGGTATTCTGAGTAGGATTCAATGATTGAATGACTGTGACGTGCTTCAAACTCCTAGCAGGCGGGGCGTTTAGTGACAGACGCAAAAGAATCACTGGATTCTATTCCGGCCTGACCGAGAACCGACAGCTGATTAGCCTATGCTGTGACAGAGCATAGGAACGTTTTCACTGAGAGGATGGGAGGTAGCCACTAACAACGGTGAAACCCTTGCATAAGCTTGCCATGGAAAGGAGTAAGAAGGATTGGATGAAGACAGTAGGAAAGCAGAGAGACGGAAGGGAAGGTATCTTCATACGCTTATCTGAAGTTCCTACCAATGAATTACATAAGTACCTCTATCTTTATCTTTATGCTTTATTCGTATATCACTATACCCATTTGAGTCTGCCTGACTAAGATTTACAAGGTGACCATAGCTTGCTTCATACCAACAATCTCCGTGGGATCGACCCTTACTCGCGTAAGGTTTATTACTTGGACGACCCAGTGCACTTGCTGGTTAGTTGTGCAAAGTTGTGTTTATGCCATGGTATTGAGCACCAAGTTCTTGGGGCCATTACTAGGGATTATTTGAGTTGTGAAAAGTAGTGATCACAATTTCGCACACCAAGGACCGTGTTGCAGATTCTAAAGGAGAAGAAACTCTATGTGAAACTGTCTAAGTATGAGTTCTGGAAGAGTGAGGTGAAGTTTTTGGGGCATGTAGTGAGTAAACAGGGGATAGCAGTTGATCCATCTAAGGTGGAGGCAGTGATGGAATGGAAGCAACCAACCACAGTAACGGAGATAAGGAGTTTTCTGGGCTTAGCTGGCTATTACCGAAGGTTTATCAAGGGCTTTTCACAGATAGCCTTGCCAATGACAAAGTTAACCCGCAAAGACACTCTGTTTGTTTGGACTCCTGAGTGCGAGGAGAGCTTTCAAGAATTGAAGAAAAAATTGACCACTGCACCTGTGTTAGTGTTACCTGAGCCGAACGAACCGTTTGAGGTGTACTGTGATGCCTCATTAAAGGGTCTAGGGTGCGTGCTGATGCAGCATCATAATGTGGTGGCGTATGCCTCACGGCAGTTGAGACTGCAGAAGTTAATTACCCTACGCACGATTTGGAGCTTGCTGCAGTTGTGTTTGCCTTGAAGGTGTGGAGGCATTACCTCTATGGGGTTAAGTTCTAAGTTTTCTCTGATCATAAGAGCTTGAAATATCTCTTTGATCAGAAAGAGCTTAATATGAGGCAGAGGAGGTGGATGGAATTATTGAAAGACTACAACTTTGAGTTGAATTACCATCCGGGAAAGGCGAACGTAGTGGCAGATGCGTTAAGTCGGAAGTCGTTATATATGGCTTAGATGATGCTTCAAGAGGAGAAGTTATTTAAGGGATTCGAGAGTCTGAAAATTGGTGCTCGAGAAGTATCCGGAACTTTGTGTTTGAGCCGATTAGAAATCTCAAGTGATTTTAAGTCCGAACTCCTAAAGGCTTATGAAAATGATGAAGCGTTATGAAAGGTGTTACCGGCTATTGAGCAAGGGAAACAGTGGAGAGTGTCGGAAGAAAAAGATGGGTTATGGAGATTCAAGGGTAGGATCATTGTGCCAGATGTTGGCACTTTGAGGCAAGATATTTTAAAGGAGGCACACAAAAGCGGATTCTCCATTCACCCGGGAAGTACTAAGATGTACCATGATTTAAAGGCGATGTTTTGGTGGCCAGGTATGAAGAATGATGTGGCGGAATATGTTTCAAAGTGCTTAACTTGTCAAAAGGTAAAGATTGAACATCAAAGACCTTCTGGGATGTTGCAACCCTTAGAGATTCCGTAATGGAAATGGGAAAGTATTGCAATGGACTTTGTGTCGGGATTGCCAAGGACTAGGGCTGGTTTTGATGCTATCTGGGTGATTGTGGACTGAATGACGAAATCAGCTTACTTTTTACCCATTCGTATGACTTACACCCTTGAGGAGCTAGCATGGTTATACATAAAGGATATTGTGAGACTTCATGGTGTACCTGCTACTATAATCTCTGATAGAGATCCTCGTTTCACTTCAAGGTTTTGGGGTGCATTTCAGAAAGCTTTTGGAACCCGATTAAGCTTTAGCACAGCTTACCATCCTCAGACATATGGTCAATCTGAGAGAACGATCCAAACATTAGAGAATATGTTCAAAGCTTGTGTTATGGACCAACCGGCGAGTTGGGATCGGTATATGCCATTAGTGGAGTTTGCATACAATAATAGTTACCATGCGAGCATCGGAATGGCTCTGTATGAGGCCTTCTATGGGAGGAAATGTCAATCTCTGCTATGTTGGTATGAAGCTGGGGAGAAAGGCTTGTTGGGGCCAGAAATGATAGCTGAGACCACTAAACAAGTCAAGAAAATCTGAGATAGGATGCTTACGGCATAGAGTCGTCAAAAGAGTTATGCCGATCAGAGGCGAAAGCCCTTAGAATTTGAGGAAGGAGACCATGTCTTCCTTAAGGTTACTCCAACCACGAGAGTAGGTAGGGCGATTAAAGCAAAGAAGTTGAATCCTCGATACAATGGTCCATTTCAAATCCTGGAAAGGGTTGGACAGGTGGCGTATCGGATGGCTCTACCACCTCATCTTTCGAACCTGCACAACGTGTTTCACGTTTCGTAGCTTCGGAAGTACACTCCTGATGCTAGCCATGTGTTAGAACCAGAATCGGTTCAGTTAAGAGAAGATCTGACACTTCCAGTGGCTCCGGTCAGAATTGATGATACTAGTATCAAATGGTTGCGTGGAAAAGAGGTTTCATTAGTCAAAGTGGCATGGAGTCGAGGCGGTGTTGAGAAACACACTTGGGAACTTGAGTCGGAGATGCGAACGGATTATCCGCACTTATTCTCAAGTAATTGCATTTGAATTTTGTGGGCAAAATTCCTAATTAGGTGGGTAGAATGTAAAACCCGGTTAATTAACGGCTAGTTAACCATAAATGAGAATTTATTCTAGAAAGCCCAAAATGTGATTTTTATGGCTAAATGTGATAGAGGAGATTGAGACAAGTTTCGATACCAATTTTATAGAATTCGGACTTAGATTGGACCGAACGGGCCAAACCGGGCCAACCGAACCCAAAGTGGGCCCTTGGCCCAACATAACTAAACCCTAAAACCCTAGTTTTCAGCATCTCTCTCCTCACTTATCACTCACACACGCTGAAAATTGAAGTGGGGGGAGAAGAACACTCTCTCAAGTTCTATCTCTCCCTTGATCTTCAAACCACCATAACTTTTGATCTAGAGCTCCGATTGCCGCACCGTTTACGTCCACGCGTTCACCGCGGAGAGCTCTACAAAACCCATACAATCAATCTTGAGGTAAGCTGGTGGACGAAATTGTGATTCCTATTTTGTGCCTTTTGGCATCATTGTAAAATTATTCCTTTTAGAAATTGACCTTCCTTCACAACTCCGTTCAACTAACCAGCAAGTGTACTGGGTCGTCCAAGTAATACCTTACGTGAGTAAGGGTCGAATCCACAGAGATTGTTGGTATGAAGCAAGCTATGGTCACCTTGTAAATCTCAGTTAGGCAGATTAAAATTGTTTATGGGTTTTTGAAAGGATAAAATAAAAAGAAAATACATAATAAAAGGGATAGAATACTTATGTAGATTCATTGATAGGAATTTCAGATAAGCGGAATGGAGATGCTGTAGAGCTCTCGGACGCCTGCTCTCCTATTCCTTCTACTCAATCCTTCTTACTCCTTTCCATGGCAAGCTTTGTATAGGGGTTCACTATCAGCTGTGGCTACTTTCATTCCTCTCGGGGAAATAACCTGTGCGGCTTCACTCGCAGCTAACCAGTCTGGAGCATCACCCATGGTTGATAGCTACATCCCATCCTCGCAGTGAAAGCTAATGCACGCACTCTGTCACAGTACGGCCAATCACCGGTTGGTTCCCGCTCCTACTGGAATAGAATCCCTCTTTTGCGTTTGTCACTAACGCCCAGCAGGTTAAAGTTTGAAGCACGTCACAGTCATTCATGAACGGAATCCTACTCGGAATACCACAGACAAGGTGAGACTTTCCGGATTCCCAGGATCCTACTCGGAACACCACAGACAAGGTTGGACTTTCCGGATCCAGAAATGCCGCCATCTATCTAGCTTATACCACGAAGATTCTGTGGGAAATCTAAGAGATACACATTCAAGCTTGTGTTGCATGTAGAACGTAAGTGGTTGTCAATCACGCGCGTTCATAAGTGAGAATAATAATGAGGGTTATTAACTCATCACATTCATCATGTTCTTGGGTACGAATGAATAACTTGGAACAAGAATAAAAGAGGAATTGAATAAAAGAAAATAGAACTTCATTAATCTTTGAGGTACCAGAGCTCCACACCCTTAATCTATGGTGTGCAGAACTCCACTGTTGAAAATACATAAGCAAGAGGTCCAGGCATGGCCGAATGGCCAGCCCCCTAAACCGTGATCACAGGATAGAAAAATACAATCCAGGATGTCTAATACAATAGTAAAAGGTCCTATATATACTAGACTAGCTACTAGGGTTTACATGAGTAAATAATTGATGCATAAATTCACTTCCGGGGCCCACTTGGTGTGTGCTTGGGCTGAGCTTGATCAATCCACGAGCTAAGGCATTTCTTGGCGTTGAACTTTGAGTTATGACGTGTTTTGGGCGTTCAACTCCGGATCATGACGTTTTTCTGGCGTTTTACTCCAGACAGCAGCATGAACTTGGCGTTTAACGCCAAGTTACGTCGTCATTCTTCGAATAAAGTATGGACTATTATATATTGCTGGAAAGCCCTGGATGTCTACTTTCAACGCCGTTGAGAGCGCGCCAATTGGAGTTCTGTAGCTCCAGAAAATCCATTTCGAGTGCAGGGAGGGTCAGAATCCAACAGTATCAGCAGTCCTTTTGTCAGCCTTTTTCAGAGTTTTGCTCAAATCCCTCAATTTCAGCCAGAATTTACCTGAAATCACAGAAAAACACACAACTCATAGTAAAGTCCAGAAATGTGAATTTAACATAAAAACTAAGGAAAACATCCCTAAAAGTAGCTTGAACTTACTAAAAACTACCTAAAAACAATGCCAAAAAGCGTAAATTATCCGCTCATCACAACACCAAACTTAAATTGTTGCTTGTCCCCAGCAACTGAAAATCAAATAGGATAAAAAGAAGAGAATATACTATAAAGTCCAAATATCATGGATATTAATTTAATTACATGAGCGGACTTGTAGCTTTTTGCTTCTGAACAGTTTTGGCATCTCACTTCTTCCTTTGTAGTTAGAGGTATTGGCGTCTCTCTTGGAACATAGAATTTGGGATAGTGTTATTGACTTTCCTAGTTGAGCATGTTGATTCTTGAACACAGCTACTTATGAGTCTTGCTGTGGCCCTAAGCACTTTGTCTTCCAGTATTACCACCGGATACACAAATGCCACAGACACATAACTGGGTGAACCTTTTCAGATTGTGACTTAGCTTTGCTAAAGTCCCCAATTAGTGGTGTCCAGAGCTCTTAGGCACACTCTTTTGCTTTGGATCACGACTTTAACCACTCAGTCTCAAGCTTTTCACTTGGACCTTCATGACACAAGCACATGGTTAGGGACAGCTTGATTTAGCCGCTTAGGCCTGGATTTAATTTCCTTGGGCCCTCCTATCCATTGATGCTCAAAGCCTTGGATCCTTTTTACCCTTGCCTTTTGGTTTTAAGGGCTATTGGCTTTTTCTACTGCTCCTTCTTTTTTATATACTCTTTTTAGCTCCATTTTTTTTTTCGAATGCTTCTTCTTTTTCACTGCTTTTTCTTGCTTCAAGAATCAATTTCATGATGTTTTTCAGATCATCAATAACATTTCTCTTTGTTCCTCATTCTTTCAAGAGCCGACAATTTTAACACTCATAAACAACAAGATCCAAAGACATATGCACTGTTCATTCATTCATTCAGAAAACAAAAATTATTGTCACCACATCAATATAATTAAATCAAATTCAATAATAATTTCGAAAATCATGTACTTCTTGTTCTTTTGAATTAAAGCATTTTTCTTTTTAAGAAAGGTGAAGGACTAATGGATTTTATTCATAGCTTTAAGGCATGGTTACACACTAATGATCATGAAATAGAGACACAAAAACATAGATAAACATAGCATTAAAAACCGAAAACAGAAAGAAATAAAGAACAAGGAATGAATCCACCTTAGTGGCGTCTTCTTCTTGAAGGACCAATGATGTTCTTCAACTCTTCTATGTCCCTTCCTTGCCTTTGTTGGCTCCTCCCCTGCTCTTTGATCTTCTCTTATTTCTTGGAGAGTGAGGGCGTGTTCATGATGTTCCACCCTTAGTTGTTCAACATTATGGCTCAAATTCTCTAAGGAGGTGTTGAGTTGCTCCCAATAGTTGTTAGGAGGAAAGTGCATTCCTTGAGGCATTTGTTGATGATGCGCTTCCTCATGTTCTTCTTGGAGGCCGTGAGGAGCTTCCCTTGTTTGCTCCATCTTTTTCTTGGTAATGGCTTGTCTTCTTCAATGGAGACATCTCCTTCTATGATAACTCCAGCTGAGTAACATAGATGGCATATAAGGTGGGGGAAGGCTAGCCGTGCCATGTATGAAGGCTTGTCAGCTATTTTGTAGAGTTCATTGGAGATGACTTCATGAACCTCTACTTCTTCACCAATCATGATGCTATGAACCATGATGGCCCGATCACAGTAACTTCAGATCGGTTGCTTGTAGGGATGATGGATCTTTGAATGAACTCCAACCATCCTCTAGCTACAGGCTTTGAGGTCCAGTCTTCTTAGTGGACTGGCTTGCCTTTGGAGTCTCTCTCCATTGGCGCCTTCCACACATATGTCCATAAGGACTTGGTCTAACCTTTGGTTAAAGTTGACCCTTCTTGTGTAGGGGCGTTCATCACTTGCATCATGGGTAAGTGAAATGCCAACCTCACATTTTCCCGGACTAAAATCCAAGTATTTCCCCTAACCATTGTGAGATAATCTTTGGCTTGGGTTCATACTTTGGTCATGGTCCTAGTGATCCATGCATTGGCATAGAACTCTTGGACCATCAATTATCCGACTTGTTGCATGGGGTTGGTACTCATTCTTCTTGAGCTTGAAAGGGACCTCAGGGATCACTTTCTTCTTTG
The DNA here is from genome assembly GCF_014773155.1 of Arachis stenosperma. NCBI lineage: Eukaryota > Viridiplantae > Streptophyta > Magnoliopsida > Fabales > Fabaceae > Arachis > Arachis stenosperma. The sequence continues at coordinate 104,558,960 of NC_080386.1, read as the reverse complement.
CCACAACATCATGGAAGTGGTCTTGATGGCTTTTGGAGATGAACCTCTCCTTCTCCCATGACTCGGAAGAAGCTTTTGCCTTCCCTTTTCCTTTTCTTGAGGAAATTCCGGTCTTGGGTGCCATTGATGGTGAATGAAAATCAAAAAGCTTAGGCTTTTTACCACCAAACTTAAAATTTGCTTGTCCCCAAGCAAAAAAGAAAAGAAGAGTAGAAGAAGAAGAGAAAATATGTAGAGAAGAGGAGAAGAGAGGGTTCGGCTATGTGGGGGAATGTGGGGTTGTGTTGTGTGAAAATGTAAAGAAAAAAAGGGTATTTATAGGGAGGGGGGAGGTATAGGTTCGGCCATTTTGGGTGGGAAAGGGTGGGAAATTGAATTTGAATTTGATGGAGGTAGGTGGGGTTTATGGGAAGAGGAGGTTGATGTGAATGGTGAATGGGGTAATTGGGAAGAGGAGTTGAGGTGATTGGTGAAGGTTTTTGGGAAGGTGACATTGGGAATGAGATTTGGATTAGGAGAGTGTGAATAGGATTAAAAGAAAAGGTAGGTGGGGATCCTGTGGGGTCCACAGATCCTGAGGTAGGAATCCAGTGGGGTCCACAGGTCCTGAGGTGAAAACAAATACATTGCTTCACCCTATAGGCGTGTAAATTGCCTTCATGCTCCATTCTGGCGTTCAAACGCCCATTGGTGCATGTTCTGGCGTTAAACGCCCATGTAAGCATGTTTCTGGCGTTGAACGCCAGTTTTTTCTGTTGTTTCTGGCGTTCAGCGCCAGATTGTCCTCGTGTGCGCATCCTGGCGTTAAACGCCAGGTTGTTGCTTGTTTTTGGGCGTTCAGCGCCAGAATGGTGCTTTGTTCTGGCGTTGAACGCCAGCCAGATGCACCTTCTGGGCGTTTGAACGCCAGCCCGTGCGTCCTCCAGGGTGAAAATTTTTTTTCTTCTGTTTTTGACTCTGTTTTTAATTTTTTTTGATTTTTTTCGTGACTCCTCATGATCCTGTACCTAATTCAACACAAAATAACACCAAAATAAATAAAATAAAATTAGATAATTAAAATTGGGTTGCCGTGTCATTAGCTTGACAGTGGCTCTCATGGAGCCACAAGGTGATCAGGTCAATGTTAGTGTAGTCCCAACACCAAACTTAGAGTTTGGATATGGGGTTTGAACACCAAACTTAGAGTTTGGTTGTGGTTTCACAACACCAAACTTAGAGTTTGACTGTGTGGGTTCTTCTTGACCTTGAACTGAGAGAAGCTCTTCATGCTTACTCTCTTTTGTCACAGAGGGATTGCCATGTGCCTGAAACATAAGGTATTCTCCATTCAATTGAAGGACTAACTCTCCTCTGTTGACATCTATCATAGCTCCTACTGTGGCTAGGAAAGGTCTTCCTAGGATGATGCATTCATCATCTTCCTTCTTAGTGTCTAGGATAATGAAATCAGTAGGGATGTAAAGGCCTTCAACCTTTACTAGCACGTCCTCTACCATCCCGTAAGCTTGTCTTATGGACTTGTCTGCCAGTTGTAATGAGAACAAGGCAGGGTGTACCTCAATGATTCCCAGCTTCTCCATTACAGAGAGTGGCATAAGATTTATCCCTGATCCAAGATCACATAGAGCTCTTTCAAAGCTCATAGTGCCAATGGTGCAAGGTATTAAGAACTTGCCAGGATTTTGTTTCTTTTGAGGTAGAGTTCTCTGAATCCAAGTGTCTAGTTCACTAATGAGCAAGGGAGGTTCACTTTCCCAGGTCTCATTACCAAACAGCTTGGCATTCAGCTTCATGATAGCACCTAAGTATTGAGCAACTTGCTCTCCAGTCACATCTTCATTCTCTTCAGAGGATGAATATTCTTCAGAGCTCATGAATGGCAGAAGGAGATTCAAAGGAATCTCTATGGTCTCTAGATGAACCTCAGATTCCTCAGGATCCTTAATAGGAAGCTCCTTCTTGCTTGAGGAACGTCCCAGGAGGTCTTCCTCACTAGGATTTTCGTCCTCCTCCTCCTTGGTGCATTCGGCCACTTTGATCAAATCTATGGCCTTGCACTCTCCTTTTGGATTCTCTTCTGTATTGCTTGGGAGAGTACTGGGAGGAGTGTCAATGACTTTCTTACTCAGCTGGCCCACTTGTGCCTCCAGATTTCTAATGGAGGATCTTGTTCATTCATGAAACTGAAAGTGGCTTTGACAGATCAGAGACTATATGGCTAAATTAGAAGTGTTTTTGTTCAGAATTCTCTGTCTGTTGCTGAGAAGATGATGGATATGGCTTACTATTGTTCAGCCTATTGCGTCCACCATTGTTAAAACCTTGTTGAGGTTTTTGTTGATCCTTCCAGGAGAAATTTGGATGATTTCTCCATGATGAGTTATAGGTGTTTCCATAAGATTCACCTAAGTAATTAACCTCTGCCATGGCAGGGTTTTCAGGATCATAAGCTTCTTCAGAAGCTGTCTCTCTAGTACTATTGGATGCATGTTGTAATCCATTCAGATTTTGAGAGATCATGTTGACCTGTTGAGTCAACACTTTGTTCTGAGCCAATATGGCATTCAGAGCATCAATTTCAAGAACTCCTTTCTTCTTGAGCCTCTTCAGGCGTTTCTTCAGGTGAATAGATCCACCTGCAGAATGGTCCAGTGACATTTCCGAAAATTCAGAGAGACCATAATAGAATATATCTAATATGGTCCATTCTGAAAACATGTCAGATGGACATCTCTTGGTCAGCTGCTTGTATCCTTCCCAAGCTTCATAGAGGGATTCACCATCTTTTTGTTTGAAGGTTTGAACATCCACTCTCAGCTTGCTCAGCTTTTGAGGGGGAAAGAACTTGTCTAAGAATGCAGTGACAAGCTTATCCCATGAGTCCAGGCTATCCTTGGGTTGTGAATCCAACCATACTCTAGCTCTGTCTCTTACAGCAAAAGGGAAAAGCAAGAGTCTGTAGACTTCAGGATTAACTCCATTTGTCTTTACAGTGTCACAGATCTGCAAGAACTCAGTTAAAAACTGGTAAGGATCTTCAGATGGAAGTCCATAAAACTTGCAGTTTTGTTGCATTAAAGCAACTAGTTGAGGCTTAAGCTCAAAGTTATTGGCTCCAATGGGCAGGAATGGAGATGCTTCTTCCATCAAACTTGATGTTGGCTTTGTGAAGTCACCAAGCATTTCCTTGCATTATTATTTTCGGCCATCACCTCTTGTTCTAATGTTTCTGAAAGGTTGTTTCTGGATTGTTGTAATTTAGCTTCTCTTAATTTTCTCTTCAGAGTCCTTTCAGGTTCTGGATCAATTTCAACAAGAGTGCCTTTATCCTTGTTCCTGCTCATATGAAAGAGAAGAAAACAAGAAAAGAAAAGGAATCCTCTATGTCACAGTATAGAGATTCCTTTATGTTAGTAGAAAAATAAGGGGTAGAGGAAAGAAGAGGAAGGTTCGGATTTTAGATGAAGAGAGGTGAAGAAAAGTGTTAGTAATTAAATAATGAAATATAAGAAGAAAAGAGGAGGGAGAATTCGAAAATAATTTTGAAAAAGAGTGTAGTAATTTTCGAAAATTAAAATTAAAACATGAAGCAATTAATTAATTAAAAATAATTTTTGAAAAAGAGGGAGATATTTTCGAAAATAGAAGAGGGAAAAGTAGTTAGGTGGTTTTGAAAAAGATAAGAAACAAACAAAAAGTTAGTTAGTTGATTGAAGAAGATTTGAAATCTAATTTGAAAAAGATAAAATAAAAGATAAAAAGATAAGATAAAAGTTTTAAGAAAAAGATATTTTGAAAAAGATTTAATTTTTAAAATGACTTAACTAACAAGAAACTACAAGATAAGATTCTAGAACTTAAAGATTGAACCTTTCTTAACAAGAAAGTAACAAACTTCAAATTTTTGAACCAATCACATTAATTGTTAGCTAATTTTCAAAAATTAGATGTAAAGATAAGAAAAAGATTTTGAAAATAATTTTGAAAAAGGTTTTTGGAAATTTCGAAAATTATAAAAAAAATAGAAAAGATATGGTTTTTGAAAAAGATTTTGAAAAGATAAGAATTTTAAAATTGAAATTTTGACTTGACTTGTAAAAAAAACAACTAATTTTGAAAATTTTTGACCAAGTCAATCCCAAAATTTCGAAATTTGGAGGGAAATAATGAAAAGATATTTTTTTGATTTTTGAATTTTTTAATTACGAGAGAGAAAAACAACAAAGATGCTCAATGCATGAAATTTTTAGATCAAAACAATGAATGCATGCAAGAATGCTATGAATGTCAAGATGAACACCAAGAACACTTTGAGGATCATGATGAACATCAAGAACATAATTTTGAAAAATTTTAATGCAAAGAAAACATGCAAGACACCAAACTTAGAAATCTTTGATGCATGGAAAATATGAATGCAAAAGTGCACAAGAAAAACAACAAAAGACACTGTTCCGAGGGTTACCTGAAACGTGGAGCTCGGTCGTCTGGCAAGACCCGAGGTGGGGGTTCCGTGACCCGAGCTTGATGCGCTGAGCGGCGGGTGGTTGTACCTGCAATGACACTCCGATGCTTAAGTTAGCATGGGTCCAAGCAGATATGTGTAGAATGTAGAATGTGTGTTATACCTGGGTGCTCCAGTGTATTTATAGTAGTTGGCTGTGATCTTCCCTGGATAAGATATTCTTTATCTTATCTTATCTTTTGGGGGTTTTATCCCTATCTTTGTGGAACCGCCTTTCCTAGGCCTTTTCGGCCTTTAGGTTTTTGGGCTTCGTTCCTTTTGATGGGCCTTCTTAGCTTATTTGTCCGAGGTCCGACCTCAGGCGTGGGCCTTGGGATGAGGTCGGACCTTCTATGAACTTACCGAGTTTTGGGGAGCTCGGTCAGGGTATGAACAGTGCCCCTGCCCGAGTTCGTCCTTCTTGAGAGGTCGAGCTCGGGCATAGTTTTTTCAAAATTTGAAAATGGCCGTTTCAGCATTTATTGCTTTTTACCGTTCTCCTCGATTTCCGTTCGGGCTCTGTGAAGGCATTATTTATTTGCCCCTTTCCTCATTTCTTCGTTTATTCTGTTCCCTTTTCCGTTTTCTGAGTTTTCGCCATCTCTCCTTCGAGCACCGCTCCTTCTTTCTCTTTGTCTTCTTCTCCGATTCTTTCTGTGCGTTTTTTCCGGGGTTTCTTCTGCGCGCCTGTTTCTCCTTGCTGTTGGAACTCGTCGTTCTCTTTCTTTCCAGGTTCGTTCTCGTCTCTTTTTCTTTTGTGTATATATGCTTCTGTTCTTTTGTGTGGCTCTTTGTCTGTTTCTTTTTTTCTCTATGCCTGGGTTGCCCCGAAAAGAGGCGCCGCCATTGCTTTGTTTGTACATGGGAGGGCTCTTTTTTGTTCTCTGGAATTTTGCTCCGGGTTGCTGTATTTTCTTCCAAAAGATCTTTGTTTCTTGCTTTTGCTGAATGGGTTTTTGCTGTCTGCCTTTATGTGATTTTTGTTTTGCTGTTTGTACTCTTCTTTGTAGGCAAGATTTTTATGTCTCGAAAGGTTCTTCAAGCAATGTCGACCAAGATTCCGAGTGGTCTTGGTTGGGTAGATCCTGTTCCTCTAAAAGTCCCTTCTGTGGTAGATTCTGAGTATTTAGCTAGGTTTCGTAGGCAATGTAGTATATGTGAAGATAGAGAGTCTGAGAGGGATTATGAGCTAGTAGCCCCGGATTCCGAGGAGAGAGTGTGCTTCCCGCCCTTAGATAGTTCCGAGAAGCTCTTCTTTTACGCTTATGATTGTTTTTTCTCTAAACTGAGCGTCCGACTTCCTTTTTACCGACCTGGAGTCCGAGGTGTTGTGGTCTTGTAACCTTGCCCCTACGCAGCTCCATCCAAATTCTTGGGCATTTTAAAGCTGTTCCAACTTTTGTGTCAGTTTTTGGGTGTCTCTCCCTCTTTCTCTTTTTTCCTATTTGTTTGTGTTGACGAAGCCGGGGGTCGGGTGGAGGGAAGGTGTCCTGGGTCTCTTTTAGGGCTAACCAGGGAAAAGTTTTGTACCCTGTATGATGAGTCCTTTCACGATTTTAAGAACTTTTATTTCAAAGTCCGGGCTATTGGAGACGTCCGACCTTTCTTTCTAGATGAGAGTGGGGAGCCTTCTTTTCCTCTTTGTTGGCAGGAGAATGTAGTGTTTGTTAAGTATACCTTTGAGAGTCTAGATGAGGTGGAGCAGGCTTTTGTGGGTGTGAGCAGTTTATGGGGTCGGGCACCTCACTTGGACACGAAGAAAATGTTGGGAGATCCAAGCCTTCTCCGTTCCGAGTTGGTAGTTCCCGACCTCTTCGAAATTCATCTTTTTTAGTATTTTTGTATTGCCTTTTTGGTGGAATTTCTGTTGTTGTAATCCTTCTTTATTTCTTTGCAGAGATGTCTTCTCAGGCGGATTCCATGAAATTCCTTCGTCGGACGAAGAAGTCGGTGGCTGCTCGGAATATCGAGGCCGGGGATGCTTCTGCCGATCTTCTCCGCAGAAGACTACTGTGGTGTTCAGACTCGGTCGAAGACTATTCGACTCCTCAGTTCCGAGCTATAAGTCAGGATCCTCCGACTTCTGGGCCTGTTACTTCTTCTCCTCCTCCGTTCTCGGGTCCTCCTCCCAAGAAGCAGAAGACCTCTCAAGGGCTTGCCGGTTTTAATGATAAGGACTTTGATGCTCTTGGTTGGATTGAGCAGCATATCTCCCTCAGACCTTTTTCTACTGATATGTGTCTATGGAGCATTTTCAGTATATGGCGCGGAGCTGTGTCGGATGGCTAGTCTTCATGCCGCTATTGCCCGGGAGTTCAAGAAATCTCCTCTTGGGGCGACTAGCTCCCGACTTGAGAAGGCTCAGTCCGAGCTTGATAAGATTAGTCAACTGAAGGCTGCCAGGATTACTGAGCTGGAGGCTTCTTTGGAGAAAGAGAAGCTAGGGCTACTGCGGCTGTGGCATCAGCGAAGTTGAGGAGATGGCGAAGGTGGCCACAGAGAATTATACTCGGCTATATGCCGAGCTTGTGGACGAAGGAGGAGTTGCAATCTGCGCAGGACAAGTTTTACGAGCTGGAAGGTCATGTGGCCAAGGGTATGGATGCTATGTTTGAAAATCTGAAGGCTCAGGTTCGGGTTCTTGCTCCCGACCTAGATCTGAGCTTGTTCAGTACGGATAACGTCGTTGTGGAGGGAAAGATTGTTCCTGTTCCAAACGAGGATGAGGTTCCGGCGTCCGACCCCGAAGTTCCTGTTGAGAACCCGACTTCCTCTTTGGCCGGGGATGGATCTGGTGGGGGTTTCAAACCCGGGTGACGTTGCCGTCGATGCAGTCCCGATTTCTATGTTGCTCCGCAGCCTTCTGTTGATGCGGAGTCTGGAAAGGACCTTGATCCTCTGTAATCTTTGATGTTTTGCCCGACCTGTGGGCTTTTTTGTTTTTGGATGGTTTACTGTGAACGCTTTTGGACACCTTTTTGCTTATTAGCTACTTTGTAGTAACTTTTTAGCTTTATTTATGCGGTGTTTTGCGTTTTGACTTTTTGTTCCGCTTTTGTGCTTTTTAGTTGTTTTCGGATAACAACTTTTTAGCTAGCGTTTGACCTTTGTTTTCGCTTTTGTGCTTTTTAGTTGTTTTGGATAACAACTTTTAGCTAGCGTTTGACCTTTGTTTTCGCTTTTGTGCTTTTTAGTTGTTTTCGGATAACAACTTTTTAGCTAGCGTTTTGACCTTTTGTTTTCGCTTTTGTGCTTTTTAGTTGTTTTTCCGATAACAACTTTTTAGCTAGGTTTTGACTTCTTGTGCTTTCGTTCTTTCGCTTGTACTTTTTAGTTGTTTTTTGTAAAGCAACTTTTTAGTAAGCGTTTTCGAAACTTCCTTCGATTTCGTTCTTTTTCCGCCGTTTTAAGGCTTCTTCTCTGGTCCGGGCCTTTCCTCGGACCTCGGATGCTTGAGTACCTCCTTTGTTGGGTCCGACCTTGTTGCCGGTCAGCCCTTTAAGTTATTTTGTAATCTCTTTTATTTGGCTTTTTGAGCCCGCTTTATCTTTGCCGACCTTGTGTGGTCTCTTGGCAAATGATTTTTTGCGTTTTGTCGAGCATAAATTAATGCGCCTTGGCGGGGTACTTTTCCAGATTTTGTTTTATCATGAAGAACAAAAAAATAGAAAAATTTGATTAGTATTTAAAAAGAAAGAATATTTACAGAGTGTTTACCCTTGACTAGGTCGGGTGCCTTACTTGACCGGGTGTCTCATTAAAAAACCCTTGTAGGGAAAAAGAGTACACCTCGGTCAAATTTTTCTAGCTGTAGTACCGTCTTAGATTACAGGAAAATAGAAAAATTTGATTAGTATTTAAAAAAGAAAGAATATTTACAGAGTGTTTACCCTTGACTAGGTCGGGTGCCTTACTTGACCGGGTGTCTCATTAAAAAACCCTTGTAGGGAAAAGAGTACACCTCGGGTCAAATTTTTCTAGCTGTAGTACCGTCTTAGATTACAGGCGTGCCAGGCCCTGGGCAGCTCATTGCCTTCTAGGTCGGATATCTTGTAATAGCCTGTTCCTAAGACTTCTGTTACTTTGTAGGGTCCTTTCCAGTTTGCAGCTAGCTTTCCTTCTCCCGACTTTTGTGTTCCGATGTCGTTTCGGATTAGAATTAGGTCGTGAGTGGAGAAGCTCCGTTTTATTACTTTCTGATTGTATCTAAGGGCCGTTCGTCGTTTTAGGGCTTCTCTCGGATCCGGGCTCTTTCTCGGACCTCGGGGAGGAGGTCGAGTTCTTCCTTTTGAGCCTGTGGGTTACCTCTTCGTTGTAGAAGATGACTCTGGGTGACCCTTCATCTATTTTCGATAGGAATCATTGCCTCCATCCCATAAGCTAGTCGGAAGGGCGATTCTCCCGTTGTAGAGTGTGGAGTTGTCCGATATGCCCATAGTACCTGGGGGAGCTCCTCGGCCCATGCCCCTTTTGCCTCTTGGAGTCTTCGTTTTAATCCGGCCAAGATAACTTTATTGCGCTTCTGCTTGTCCGTTGGCTTGTGGGTGCTCGACTGAGGTGAATTGCTGTTTGATTTTTAGTTCGGCCACCAAGTTCTGAAAACTTGTGTCCGTGAACTGTGTTCCATTGTCTGTTGTAATGGAGTAGGGGACTCCGAACCTTGTGACAATGTTTTTGTATAGGAATTTCCGGCTTCTTTGAGCCGTAATGGTGGCTAAAGGTTCAGCTTCGATCCACTTTGTGAAGTAGTCGACCCCTACTATGAGGTATTTGACTTGCCCCGGTCCTGGGGGAACGGGCCGAGTAGGTCAAGTCCCCATTTTGCGAAGGGCCATGGTGCGGTGATGCTGATAAGGTCTTCGGGTGGTGCCTTGTGAAAATTGGCGTGTTTTTGGCAGGGGGGCATATTTTCACAAACTCCGTGGCGTCTTTTTGCAAAGTTGGCCAGTAGAACCCGGCTCGGATTACTTTTTTGGATAATGCCCGAGCTCCGAGGTGGTTCCCACACATGCCTCCGTGGACTTCTTCGAGGACGCTCTTTTCTCTGAGGTCGGGACGCACCTAAGGAGGGGGTTTGCGAATCCTCTTCTGTTATAATACGTCGTGAATTAGTGTATAATTCTGGGCGTCTTTCGTGAGTCTTTTAGCTTCCTTTCTTTCGGCGGGGAGAGTTCCCGACTTCAGTAGCTGAGTATGGGGGTCATCCATCCTTGCTGTTGGTCGGATATATTTAGCGTTTCTTCCTCTCTTAGCACGGAGGGAGATCGTAAGGTTTCCTGGAGGAGACTTCTGTTGTTGCCTCCGGGCTTGGTGCTGGCAAGCTTTGAGAGGGCGTCTGCCCGGGCATTTTGTTCCCGAGGTATGTGCTGGATCTGTATTTCTGAAAAGTGGCGTAATTGTGCCTGTGTTTGGTCCAGTATTTCTTCATAGTTGGGTCTTTGGCCTGGTAGCTTCCATTTACTTGTGATGTGACGACTGGGAGTCGCTGAAGATTGTGATTTTCTGGGCTCCGACCTCTTCGGCTAGTTTTAGCCCCGCTAGTAGGGCCTCGTATTCGGCTTGTTGTTCGAAGCCTGGAACTCGAATTTTAGGGATAGTTCTATCCGCGTTCCTTGGTCGCTTTCGAGTATAACCCCTGCTCCACTTCTTGTTTTGTTTGAGGACCCTCGACATACAGGTTCCATGAGAGTGGGGTTCCAGGGGTCTCAGTGTATTCTGCGATGAAGTCGGCTAGATACTGAGATTTTATGGCAGTCCGGGCTTCGTAGTGGAGGTCGAACTCGGACAGTTCCCCCGCCCATTGTAGGATTCGTCCGCCAGGTCTGTTTTTTGTAGGATGTGTCTCAGGGTTGGTTTGTCCGGACTTGATGGTGTGGGCCTGAAAGTAGGGACGGAGCCTCTGCCTTGCTTACAAAGTATATGGGGTGTGTCCTCGGTCATTTTCTCGTATTAATGCTGAAGCGATTGCTCGATGTCCGACCGAGAGGTATAGTACGAGCTCTTCCCCTTTTACAGGTCGGGTTAGGATTGGTGGCTGCCCGAGGAACTCCTTGAATTCTTGAAAGGCTTTTTCGCACTCCGGGGTCCATGAGAAGGGTTTCCCTTTCTTTAGGAGTGAGTAGAGAGGTAGTGACTTTCGCTGATCCTGCCAAGAATCTTGATAGGGCGGCCAGCCTTCCATTCAGTTGTTGTACTTCTTTGACACACGTCGGGCTCTTCATATTGAGTATTGCTTGGCATTTGTCCGGGTTTGCTTCGATGCCCCTTTGAGTCAGCATGAAACCTAAGAACTTTCCGGCTTCTGCGGCGAAGGTGCACTTCGTCGGGTTAAGTCTCATGTGTGTTTTCTGAGGGTGCCGAAGACACTGGTGAGGTCGGTCAGTAAGTTTCTGTCTTCTTGTGTCTTTACCAGCATGTCATCGACGTACACCTCTAGTTGTAGTCCGATGTGCTCTGAGAACACTTTGTTCATTAGCCTCTGGTAGGTTGCCCCTGTGTTCTTTAGCCTGAAGGGCATTACTACGTAGCAGTAGTTTGCCCTTGGGGTTATGAACGAGGTCTTTTCTTGGTCAGGTCCATACATCGGGATTTGGTTGTATCCCGAGTATGCGTCCATGAAGGAGAGATATCTATAGCCTGAGGCTGCGTCTACTAAGGCGTCGATGTTTGGTAGCGGATATGGATCTTTGGGGCAGGCTTTGTTGAGATCCGTGTAGTCGACGCACATCCTCCATTTTCTATTAGGCTTTTTTACCAGGACCACGTTTGCGAGCCATAGGGGGTATTTTACTTCCCTAATGAACCCTGCATCTAATAGTGCCTGTACTTGTTCTTTATTGCTTGCATGCGTTCGGGCCCAGCTTCCTGCGTCTTTGTTGGACAGGTCGGGATCCGGATATACTGATAGCTTGTGGCACATCAGATCGGGGCTTATGCCTGGCATGTCGGAGGCTTTCCAGGCGAAGAGGTCGGAATTCTCCTTAAGAGGTTATGAGTTCCTCTTTTAGGCCTGCCTCGAGATTTGCTCCTATGTTTGTTATTTTTTCAGGTGTGCTCCCAATCTGGACTTTTTCGGTTTCTCCCTCTGGTGTTGGCCGAAGATCTTCTCGGTTTGAACTCGTCCGAGTTCTATCGTGTTGATCTCTTTCCCTTTTAGGCTTAGGCTTTCGTTGTAGCATCGCCGTGCTAGTTTTTGGTCGCCTTTTAGGGTAGCGATTCCTTTTGTGGTTGGGAACTTCATACAGAGGTGTGGGGTCGAGACTATAGCTGCCAGTCTGTTTAAGGTTGGTCGCCCAATGAGGGCATTGTATGCTGAAGTGACGTCGACTACAATTAGTCGATGCTTAATGTTTAGATTGCTCGCCTCTTCCAAAGGTAGTGTGTAGCGAGATGTATCCTAAGGGAGGGATCGGGGTGTCCCCTAGCCCAAATAGGTCGGTGGGATAGGGCCCAAATAGGTCGGTGGGATAGGCTTTTAGCTCTTTTTCTTCAAGTCCGAGCTTGTCGAAGCCGATTTGAACAGGATATCTGCTGAGCTTCCCTGGTCAATCAGGGTTCGATGTAAATTGGCGTTTGCTAGAATAACGGTGATCACCATTGGATCGTCGTGCCCGGGTATTATCCCTTGAGCATCTTCTCGGGTAAATGAGATAGTGGGTAACTCGGGCAGGGGACTGTCTTCTCGGACATGATAGACTTCTTTGAGGTGTCTTTTTCGTGAGGATCTGGATGTTCCTCCGCCTGCAAAACCTCCATTTATCATGTGAACGTGTCTTTCAGGGGTCCGCGGGACTTGTTCGGCGCCCTTCATTGTCTCCTCGTCTTCTTTTCCTGGTCTCTTCTCCTTTCTCTGCTATGTATCTATCGAGCTTTCCTTCTCTGGCTAGCTTCTCTATAACATTCTTTAGGTCGTGGCAGTCGTTGGTAGAATGACCGTAGAGCTTGTGATATTCGCAGTATTCGGACCGATCTCTCCCCGCTCTCTTGTGTTTAGAGGTCGGGGCGGTGGAATTTTTCGGTGTGGCATACTTCTCTGTAGACGTCTACCAGGGAGACTCGGAGGGGGGTGTAGTTGTGGTACTTCCGTGGCTTGTCCGAGCTGGGTTCTTCTTTCTTCTTCTGTTCCCGATCCCGATCTCGGAGTGGGTAGGTTGATTCCTTCCTAGAAGAGTCGCTTAGCTGGGAGGTTTCCTCCATGTTGATATATTTTCCTGCCCGCTCCTGAACCTCGTATAGGGAGGTCGGTATCGTTTGGATAGGGATTGGCTAAACGGTCCCTCTTTTAGGCCGTTTGCTAGTCCCATGATGGCCGCTTCAGTGGGCAAGTGTTGTATGTCCAGGCAGGCTTTGTTGAACCGCTCCATGTATTCTCGGAGAGTTTCTTGGTTACCTTGTTTGATCCCGAGTAGACTGGGGGCATGTTTTGCCTTGTCCTTTTGAATGGAGAACCTTGTTAGGAATTTTTTGGTTAGGTCTTCGAAGCTGGTAATTGATCTTGGTGGCAGTTTGTCGAACCACTTCATAGCTGACTTGGTGAGAGTGGTGGGGAAGGCTTTGCACCGAATCGCGTCGGAGGCGTCGACTAGTACATTCTGCTTCTGAAGTTGCTGAGGTGGTGACTTGGATCGGTGGTGCCGTCGTAGATCCATATCGGGTGGTTTGAAGTTTCGCGGTACCTTCTCCTTCATGATCTCTTTTGTAAAGGGATCATGATTGCCTTCGGGGGTGGTGTCGCGCTCTGTCCGATCTTTCAGGTTGCCTCTATTTTCCGCAGTTTTTCTTCCAATTCTCTGCGTTTGCGAGCCTCCCTTCTCAGATCTTGTTCAGTTTCTTTTTGCTTCTTTATGTCCTCTTCGAGTTGTTTCAGTCGGTTTTGTTGTGCCTGGACTGCTTCTAGAATTTCCGAGCTCTTTTCTCTTTCGGGATTTTGTGGATCTTTGTTTGGGAGTGATGTTTTTGGGCGATTTTGTTTGTTTCCTCCTGGAGTGCGTGGGTGATAGAGGGCTGTCCGGTCGTTCTCCGGTCAACTTCCTCCTCTTGTTCTGAAGCAGCGTGGTCATTGTTGAGAGGATCGTCCGCCATGGTAAAGGGATGACTTCCAGGTTCCCCCCCAACGGCGCCAATGTTCCGAGGGTTACCTGAAACGTGGAGCTCGGTCGTCTGGCAAGACCCGAGGTGGGGGTTCCGTGACCCGAGCTTGATGCGCTGAGCGGCGGGTGGTTGTACCTGCAATGACACTCCGATGCTTAAGTTAGCATGGGTCCAAGCAGATATGTGTAGAATGTAGAATGTGTGTTATACCTGGGTGCTCCAGTGTATTTATAGTAGTTGGCTGTGATCTTCCCTGGATAAGATATTCTTTATCTTATCTTATCTTTTGGGGGTTTTATCCCTATCTTTGTGGAACCGCCTTTCCTAGGCCTTTTCGGCCTTTAGGTTTTTGGGCTTCGTTCCTTTTGATGGGCCTTCTTAGCTTATTTGTCCGAGGTCCGACCTCAGGCGTGGGCCTTGGGATGAGGTCGGACCTTCTATGAACTTACCGAGTTTTGGGGAGCTCGGTCAGGGTATGAACAGACACAAAACAAGAAATCATTAAGATCAAACAAGAAGACTTGTCAAGAACAACTTGAAGATCATGAAGAACACTATGAATGCATGGATTTTCGAAAAATGCAAGAAAAAATTTAGAAAACATGCAATTGACACCAAACTTAAAATTTGACTCAAGACTCAAACAAGAAACACAAAATATTTTTGATTTTTATGATTTTCTAATTTTTTTGGATTTTTATTATTATTTTTCGAAAATAAAGTTTAAAAACACGAAAAATAAAAGAAAAAAAAATTTTTTTTTGAAAAAGATTTTTTAAAAGAAAAGTACCTAATCTGAGCAACAAGATGAACCGTCAGTTGTCCATACTCGAACAATCCCCGGCAACGGCGCCAAAAACTTGGTGGACGAAATTGTGATTCCTATTTTGTGCCTTTTGGCATCATTGTAAAATTATTCCTTTTAGAAATTGACCTTCCTTCACAACTCCGTTCAACTAACCAGCAAGTGTACTGGGTCGTCCAAGTAATACCTTACGTGAGTAAGGGTCGAATCCACAGAGATTGTTGGTATGAAGCAAGCTATGGTCACCTTGTAAATCTCAGTTAGGCAGATTAAAATTGTTTATGGGTTTTTGAAAGTATAAAATAAAAAGAAAATACATAATAAAAGGGATAGAATACTTATGTAGATTCATTGATAGGAATTTCAGATAAGCGGAATGGAGATGCTGTAGAGCTCTCGGACGCCTGCTCTCCTATTCCTTCTACTCAATCCTTCTTACTCCTTTCCATGGCAAGCTTTGTATAGGGGTTCACTATCAGCTGTGGCTACTTTCATTCCTCTCGGGGAAATAACCTGTGCGGCTGTCACTCGCACAGCTAACCAGTCTGGAGGCATCACCCATGGTTGATAGCTACATCCCAATGGTTGATAGCTACATCCCATCCTCGCAGTGAAAGCTAATGCACGCACTCTGTCACAGTACGGCCAATCACCGGTTGGTTCCCGCTCCTACTGGAATAGAATCCCTCTTTTGCGTTTGTCACTAACGCCCAGCAGGTTAAAGTTTGAAGCACGTCACAGTCATTCATGAACGGAATCCTACTCGGAATACCACAGACAAGGTGAGACTTTCCGGATTCCCAGGATCCTACTCGGAACACCACAGACAAGGTTGGACTTTCCGGATCCAGATAAATGCCGCCATCTATCTAGCTTATACCACGAAGATTCTGTTGGGAAATCTAAGAGATACACATTCAAGCTTGTGTTGCATGTAGAACGTAAGTGGTTGTCAATCACGCGCGTTCATAAGTGAGAATAATAATGAGGGTTATTAACTCATCACATTCATCATGTTCTTGGGTACGAATGAATAACTTGGAACAAGAATAAAAGAGGAATTGAATAAAAGAAAATAGAACTTCATTAATCTTTGAGGTACAGCAGAGCTCCACACCCTTAATCTATGGTGTGCAGAAACTCCACTGTTGAAAATACATAAGCAAGAGGTCCAGGCATGGCCGAATGGCCAGCCCCCTAAACCGTGATCACAGGATAGAAAAATACAATCCAGGATGTCTAATACAATAGTAAAAGGTCCTATATATACTAGACTAGCTACTAGGGTTTACATGAGTAAATAATTGATGCATAAATTCACTTCCGGGGCCCACTTGGTGTGTGCTTGGGCTGAGCTTGATCAATCCACGAGCTAAGGCATTTCTTGGCGTTGAACTTTGAGTTATGACGTGTTTTGGGCGTTCAACTCCGGATCATGACGTTTTTCTGGCGTTTTACTCCAGACAGCAGCATGAACTTGGCGTTTAACGCCAAGTTACGTCGTCATTCTTCGAATAAAGTATGGACTATTATATATTGCTGGAAAGCCCTGGATGTCTACTTTCCAACGCCGTTGAGAGCGAGCCAATTGGAGTTCTGTAGCTCCAGAAAATCCATTTCGAGTGCAGGGAGGTCAGAATCCAACAGTATCAGCAGTCCTTTTGTCAGCCTTTTTCAGAGTTTTGCTCAAATCCCTCAATTTCAGCCAGAATTTACCTGAAATCACAGAAAAACACACAAACTCATAGTAAAGTCCAGAAATGTGAATTTAACATAAAAACTAAGGAAAACATCCCTAAAAGTAGCTTGAACTTACTAAAAACTACCTAAAAACAATGCCAAAAAGCGTATAAATTATCCGCTCATCATAAGCCACGTTTTTTTCTTCGAATTTCCAGCTTTGATTTCGAGTTTCATGAGAAAAAAATATTGAGATTTTGGGCTCTTTGATGTTATAGGACCCAACTCTCTTAAAGGAGAAGGTTAATCTTGTCTCCTTGGACCTTGGGTGTGGTAAGATTCTCAACCCTAGTGTAATTTATTGTTCTATGATGTTTGGGTATTGAGATGTTGTGTATAGGTATGATGGTTGTGGCTTAGGTTGTGTATATGTGAATATTAGAGCTTGGTTGGTGATATTGAAAAGCTTGAAAAGGGATTTGGTGGTGAAAAATTTTTTCTTGGAAGTGTTGAGGCCTTGAGAGCTTGCGGAAAAGTGGTTTGGAAGTGCTCCGGTTGAGCTTGGGAAATCGGCTAAGGTATGGTCTCGGTTTCCCGTATTTAATATGTAATGTGGTAGGAAATACTTAGGCTAGAGGCTCTAAGATAGGCATTGAATTATTGATGTTGTTGAATGGTTGAAATATATGATGTGGTCATATATATGATGATGATTATTGACGCTTTGATGGTATGATGTATGAGAAATTATGCATGTTTCGATATATGCTTGATGATTGATTATGGTTGAATTATGGGTGGAGCCATGTTGATGGTGAGTATGATATTGATTGTGTACAATGATGATTTAATGGAATTAGTGTTGTTGAAAATTGGCATGAGGAAGAGTATATGATATATCAATGTGTTTGAGTTTGAGCCACTTGGGTGAAGTGGGTTAAAATGATGGGATGGTGATTTTGTGAATTGTGGTAAAGTGTCAATGTGTGAGTTGAGGAGGATTGATGTTGAATTTGATATATTTTGATTGATTTCAAAGAAAAGGGATGAAATTGGCATGTTTTGATTGATTTTGAAAAGAGTTGAAAATGGCTTGTTTTGAAAATGGCACTTTGTGGTTTTGTATGAAAATCATGGTTTTGGGCATACTTTGGTGGGACATAACTTGGACTATGGATCTCCGTTTTGTGCCAAATCTGTTTAGAAATGAAATTGGATCCGGGATGTCCATGCCGTTCGAAGAACGGGTGAAAACGATTTAAAATGAGAAATTTATCTCCGTTGGAAGATTGGGGGTTGAATCTGTGAATTCTGCAGCTTTGAACTTATAAAATTTTTAGCAGAATGACCCCCCGCGCGTAGGCGCACTTGGCGCGTACGTGCCGTTCTTCTAGAAAGCGCCATCCACGCATGTGCGTGGTGTGCGCAGGTGCGTCGATGTGCTACACCCAATGCCCAGCTATTTTCCAGAGAGTTGTGCCAGAACTGTGCCAGATTTGTGCCTGGGGCACGAGAGCACCCACGCGTACGCGTGGCTGACGCGTGCGCGTCGCTTGGCTATTTTTCAATCCACGCGTTAGCGTGCATGACGCATACGCGTCGATGAGTTTTGTGGCCATCCACGCGTGCGCGTGGAGTGCGCGTACGCATGGCCCTGTTTTCGTCCCTAAGTTGATTTTTGAGTTTTAAAAGCCGAATTTCATACTTCTAAGCCTCCGATCTCACCACTTATGTCTTAAATCATTATGATATGCCTAGCAATGAGAAAAGGGGCTAGGGAATGTGGTAACTTGCGAGTGAAGCAAGGGAAAAATGAATGATCAATAAGGATCAAAGATGATTATGTGAGATGCGGAGGATGGCGGTGGAAGTGCTTGTTATGCCATGGGCCGAAGGGCCGTAATTGTTGATGAATTGGCTGGTTATGGATTTAACCGTGAGCCGGATGGCTAGATTATTGCCGTGTTACGGCGGAGCCATGATTATGGCTAAGTATAAATGCATATATGCTGTTGAATGAATTGTGAATGTTGCACTTCCACTGTTGGAGATGAGAGTTTCCCTAGGAGGAAGCAGTTGCTAGCCACCACGTGCTCCAGGTTGAGACTCGAAGCTCTTTTGACCCTATGTCGTAAGTGTGGCCGGGCATTGTGAAAGACCCGGATGAGCTCGCCCCCGTAAATATTCACCAGTGAGGGTGATGGATATGGATCATGATTATGATCAAGTTTATGATGAGTATAACTCGAGTTGGGGATGCGCGACAGAGGGACAGTCCAATGGTTAGCTACCAGGACTTGTCGGGTTGGCTCTATAACTGACAGATGATATCATCAGCCACTAGGGACAGGCATTCGTCATATGCATACTATATGAATTGTTTGAGATTGCCTATTTGACTGCATATTACTCGCTAATTGTCTAAATGCCTTATCTATTCCTATTTGTATATCTCTTGTTTGATATAACTGTGTTTGATACATTATACTCCTACTGGTGGTTGGGATGTCTAAAGGAATTGGAAAGGAAAGTATTAGTTAGACTGAAGAATCTTTAGTCAGATGTCCTTTATGGTTTAGCTTGTTTATAAGCTTTGAATTATCTGGAGGAAGTTCTAGGATCGCCTTCGGCTTTCCTCTATTATTATGTATTATATATGTGGAAGCTGTTACCATGCTGGGGACCTCTGGTTCTCACCCATGCGGGTTTTGTGGTTTTCAGATGCAGGACGTGAGGTTTCTCGCTGAGACATGCTGGAGACTTCTGGATTAGCGAAGATCCCTTGTTCTCGGGACTCTGTTTTGGTTTATCTGTTTTGTTTAGATACTTTTATCTCCATTAAATAATACAAACTGTGATGACTTCTCTTAGAGGAGATTTTGGAGAATAGGTTTTCTGTATTTTGTGTCCCTTTGGGTTTCCTTTGGGGTTTTCTTATTTTATCATATGTATATATTGCTATACTCGGATCGGTTATCTTCGCAACCAGATCTTGAGTCTTGATATTCATGTTTTTGACACTCCTTTGCATATATATAATCTTGCGTTGGTTTATTCTATGTTCGTTATGTTATCGAACGGAGTGTTGTGCTTTCGAGTTGCGATTTTTTTTGTATACCCCTTTTTCTACAAAGGCTCCTAGTTATAAACCCTTCTCATACTACTATACGTACTAAATTTTTATTGTAGAGGTCGTAATACCTTGCCATCTCTGAATTATGACTTAAGCATAAGACTCTGTATGGTAGGGTGTTACATCTTATGCTTACAATCACAAATGTCTATGTTTCCTGTGCCTTCACTATTATTTTTCATTTTGCTTGCCTAAACACATGTACTACTAACATTTCACTGTGTAAGACACTCATGATCCATCATAAACCCCATCACCACTATACCAATTGTTGCTTGAGGATGAGCAAATACTCTAAGTTGGTATGGGAAAGGGAAGAATAGAAGGAGAAGGACAACAACAAGGAAGATGAACTACAAGGTGGTAATGCTCCTTTCTCCTCCTACTTACTTCCAGCACTGTAAATTGCATGATTGTCTTTATCTTCTCTGTATGCACATGTGTGTATGAATAAGCATAGCCTGAATTTTGATTTGTAATATCTTGCTATGACATCATGACTACCAACTTGAATTTTGTGAGTTTAAAGGCAAAAAAACATCATGATCATAAACAAACAAGGAATTAAAGAAAAACTTAGCATGTGCATACAAGTATTGGAAAGCTACCATGGTTAATTGTTGCTCAATTACATTAGATTTTATTTAATTGAAGTTTTCATCTAGGACATTTTGTAAAATTTTTGAAATCATGAAAACCTTGAAGGAAGCAAATGCAAATAAGGCAAGAAAGAAAAAGGGAAAGAATGAGAAAGCTGAAGGCTCTGAGTACCAATGACAATTCATTTGTTAAGTACTTGTGGTGTTTATGTATCAAGCAAAAAGCTTGAAAACAAAACACTTAGAGTCAAGGTTAGGCTCAAGTGCAAATGCACTCCCTCAAAGCTCTAGGCTCTGAGCATCAATGATTAGAGAGTAAAGAGAAGAAACAAATGAGCTTAAAGAAGTCCTCTAATTAAATTCTTGTGGTACTTATGTATCAAGTGGTAATACTTGAAAACAAAGCATTTAGAGTCGTAGCTTTGTTATCAACTCATGGGGCAAAGCACCCAAAAGGAGAAGCTAATAAGAAAATCAAAAGCTTATTTCAAGGAAGAAATATAATGAAAAGATTTCATAAATTGAGCTAGATAGAAGCATCAATCATTTACATTTCTTTTGTGATTGTGGCATGCATAGAAAACTAGCCAACCATGAATATTGAGTTTCTATTCTTCTTACCTTGGATTGTCAATCTCTATTGCATGATTCTTTTCTTGCTTGGGGACAAGCAAAGTTTAAGTTTGGTGTTGTGATGACAAGTCATCTTAGGCTAGTTTCACAAGCCTATTTCATTAGTTTTCACTTGGTTTTTATGCATTTTTAGGCAATAAGTAAGTGTTTGAGTGAGAATTTCATGCTTGTCTTGATTCAATCAAACATTGGTAATTTTATGCATTTTCATTAGATTTCTTGCAAGATTTAGTTGATAATATGAATGATGCAAGATCTGATGATTATGCCAAGGCTTTGATGTATTTGTTTGGTTGATGATAGGTGAAAAGATGAAGGAAAAGGACCAATAAAAGCACTAAAAGAAAAATCACAAACCCAAGGTGGCAAAAGAGTGGAAACAGACTCAAAGAGGAGCAAAGAGGATTTGCAACCCTGACCTCTTTACACTTCAACAAAAATAACTCGAGCTAAAAAACTCCAAATGAGGTGATTCTAGTAGAATTGGAAAGTAGACATCTAGAGCTTTCCAAGCATATATGGTACTGCATGGTGGACACTAAATCTGAGGGAGAAAACTTGCCCCGAAAGTACAAAGATGAACATAGTATCAACCTGCAGTAAGGCCAGCTGACCTCTTCACCTTCCAAGGAGAATAACTTGAGCTATAGAGCTTTGAATGACGCGAGCTTAACTTCATTGGAAAGTAGACATCCAGAGCTTTCCAACGATATATAATTGTATGGGGGTGAACATCAAGTTTGGGCCTCAGAAGCTGGCATTAACTTTGGCCTCCAAACAGCCAGCGTTCACTAAAGTTAACGTGGCGTTCACAAAAAAGAACGTTTTCGGCCTCCAAAACAGCGCGACCATGCTTTCTTCAAAGGACCATAACTTGAGTTACAGAGGTCTAATTGATGTACTTTCAGTTGCGTTGGAAATCTGACATTCAAAGCTTTCCAACGATATATAGCAATCTATATTTGGCATGAACTTGAAGCACAAGTGAGAGGCATCTTTAAGCCCAAAAACCACACTCAAACAAAGGCCAGCGCTCAAAGGATCGAACGTAGCGCTCAACCAAAGGAGCGCTAGGAGAAGCGCTCAACCAAGGGAGCGCTAGGCGCGCATCAAAGAACTAAGGAGTGAGCGAGCGTTCAAATGAGTAAACGCCATGTTCACTAAAGTGAACGTTTTCGGGCTTCCAAGCCAAGGAAGCAAGAAGCATCCAAGGAAGAAAGGGAGCACTCACCAAAGGCAACGTAGCGCTCAATCAAGGGAACGCCCAGGAAGAATAGCGCGCACCAAGGAGAGCCACACACAAGGAGCAACGTTCACATTTGGAACGTGACGTTCAAATAGTGAACGCTAGGGGCATTGTTGAGCATGTGAAGGGAACGCCAAACAAAGTGAACGTAGCGTTCACTAATGTAACCGAACGCTCCACTGGAGCTTGAACCAAGCAACCCTGACTCACTCTCAGTCAAGGCCAAACCAAAAGAGCCCACTCTAAGTGCAACTCTGGCTCAATTAATTCCAATTCAACCCCATTGACACACCAAAGCAAGCAAAACACATGGACATCACTCAAAGGCACAAGAAACAGTTAGATTAGAAATTTCATTTAAATTGTAATTTGTTTTCAATTTCAATTTTATTTTCATTTTGTAAAGCCTATAAAAAGGAATCAGTTTTATTTCATTAAGGAGGCTGGCTCTACCATAGAGCAATAGGAGTAGGAGTAGGATAGAATAGAAAGCTCTCTTTGATACACTTTTACTTTCTGCATCATCTACATTTCAGAATTCAATTTAGCTTTATGAAATTTCCATTGCTTACACTTCTCTGCTATAATTTCTTTTTCTGCTACAATTTCCTTCTCTGTAATTTTACTTTCTTCAACTTTACATTTGAGTTTGTTGTGATCTGAATTTACTTTTCATGCAATTTAATTCTTTTGCAAGTGTTCTAAGTTTTGATTTACTGCTTTCTTTAAATTCCCTGCACCCAATTCCCTTTACATTTACTGCAATCTACATTTCTTGTCATCTAAACTTCTGCAATTTACATTCTGCAATTAAAATTTCCTGCAATTTACATTCTATTGCTTCAATTTCATCCAATTCACCAATGTTGGCTTGACTAAACTAATCACCTCACTAAAATTGCTTGATCCATCAATTTCTGTGGGATCGACCTCACTCTTGTGAGTTATTACTACTTGATGCGACCTGGTACACTTGCCGGTGAGTTTGTGTGGAAATCTAATTTTTCCCCATCAACGCTACCATCACAACTCTCTGGAATTTATACAACGCACCTACATCAATACAGTGACGTGTACTCGTTGGCCAGGCGCACGCGTAAGAGAGTAAAAAAATCGTGAGTGACGCGTGCGCGTCGACCATGCGTGCGCGTCGGAGTACATTTTACCAAAAATTTTACTAAGTTTAAAAAGCTGTAGGATTACATTTTCAAACCCCAAACTTTCGACGGGCATAATGTTTTCTACAAAATTCCTTTTTCAACCATTTCTGAACTGATGGAAAGATCGTTGAATGAACTTTCATAAAAGTCCAATTTTGAAGAATTCCTAACTCTGAGGACCGAGTTACAAACCGCCAATGTTGGTCAAAAATCAGTTTTTATCCAAAAATAGAAATCACCAATTTTTCCAATGTTCACAAGCCAAATTCATTTCTACTCATCCAAATGACTACAACCCAACCACATTCACATAATTATACTCAACCAAGATCAAACCTACCTCATCTACACAATTCAATTCAATTTCGTCATCTTCCACTCCTAAATTCCTCATTTCTTATTGTTCCACATTCCTCCCATTTATTCACACACTCAATATTCAATATCCATTCAACCTCATATGACATCACACAATACACACATCACTTACCTTCCTTACCTCTTTGTGGCCTCCGACCCAAGATTCACGGCCTCCGACCCAAATTCACAATTTAAATGCATATTTCACAAACCAATATTCATTATCCAATTCATCAAATTCTCAACACACCAAACATACAAATTCACACAATTCTCAACACAATCATTAATTTACATTACATATCAACTATACATATTAGTACCAACTATTTACACAATCTAAACTTAATCCTGGGGGCATCTAGCCTAGAAATTCTCATCACACCACATGATACTTAAATGAAACTTAAATCGTACCTCTTGTAGCCGAAATAATTGAGCTTATTCTTAAAAGTATCCACCAACCCTTAGCTCCAAGCCTCACCAAGGCTCCACAAGCAATATCAATCTTCCAATTGTGCACCAAAATTACCCAATACTCTAACATAATCAATTTTCACACTTATAATCAACACAGGGTTCATAAAATTGATACATTACAAGGGTTAGAGGGTTTCTTACCTTAACCCATGAAATTAGTTGATGAAACTCACAATGGCTCACACTAGAGCACTCCTAAATAACCAAAATCATAAAATTACTCAACACCCATAACCAAACTCGAATTTAAGGAGAAAAATAAAAACTAGGCAGAGGAAAGTGGAATACTCATCACAAAACTTAAATAGAATTATAGATGAGAAGAGGGACGCGTGGCCGCAAACGGCTCGTCAATCAGAGTTCCGGATCAAAAGTTATGGTGATTTGAAGTTTGATGAAGTTAGGATTTTCTCTCTTCTTCCTCTCTTCTCCATTTCAATGCCCCCACCCTCTTTTTTTAGGGTTAATGAGCTGAAATGTTCATAACTAAGGTTTATATATGTTGGGTCTTGGGCCCACTTAGGTCCAGTTCACTTGGTTTAACCCGTTGGCCCAATTTTGGACCAAAACCTTTAAGATTAGAGGTTTAAATCGTATTTCAATTATTTCTATATTCCCAAATTATAAATTCTTATTTTTTAAAATTATTTACTTCTAATTAATTTTCTCAGTCATAGTACCGGACAGATTGCAACCGGTACTGCCGGTCAAATTTTCAGTGCGCCTTTTTATTCAGAAAACTATGTTTTCCAACTCAGAAAAATTCACTGAACCCAAATATCATATTTAAATGATCGAATTCCGATCGCTAAATTTTCTAGACATATTCGCTCCTATTTAATTTATTATTTAATTAACTACGGTTTGACCGGATTTTACAAACTCACTTGGTAGATTCCTAATCAAACAATTCAAAACAACAGCCTTAGCATACACATGTCTTATGAAGCCAATAAAATCCCATATACATTAGGGACTCTGCATTTGTACACACGGGAATTATAGGATGTGTTTACTCATACAATATGAATATGAATGGAAAACTTTGAAAAAAAAAGGTTCAGACTTGAGAAATTCAGAATTTTACTCTTTTCCATCAGGTTCATTTATCAAGCGTAAGAAATTAGTAAATCAAATCAATGCATTAAATCAGAAAGTTAACATTCAGAAATTTAAACTATATACGTCACAACTTTAAGCTAATAGATTCAATATTGTGACTCCTAGTGCTTCTTAAGTATTAAGATTATTAATTCTAATAAAATGAGGAAGCCATTAAGTGAAGGAAAGACTTAACAAGTGGTGAGAGAGGCATAAATCAATGGTCTCACCCGTCAATTTCACTCGGAAGCGTAGTGCGACGCGGCGGCAGCGTGTTGCACGGCGGCAGCAGCAGGTTATGCGGCGGCGAAAAGCAGGTTGCGGCGTCGTCTGAGGCATGTTGCGACAGCGAGGATAAGCGAACGAGAGATGCAGCAGAGGGAGAGGATGAGAGAATGATAGTGATTGAAAGAGGAGGAAAAATTCTAACAAAGAAAATGCTTCTCTTCTCTGAATCTGAAATTAAAAGAAAAAGAAAAAAAATGTAAAAACAAAAAATTTAAGGGATTAAAATCTAATTATTAATTTTTCCAAAAAAAGATATATTTTATAATTATTTTGATGATGATTAATCATACTCCTATAAAAACAAAAGTAAGAGTAAAAAATTCATGACCTGTTAAACACACTAAAAAAAGATAAATCTTTTTAATAAAAAATTTTATTTTTTATCAAAATAATAACACCTAAAATTCCAAACAAATACTTAAAAAAGAGAAAAAAAAAATAGAGGGGAATGAAAATGAAAAAATCATCGTCATTTGGTTTCATTTGGACACCACACATTTAATTGGTATGGTCAATAGAATAATTGTACTCACTTTAACAGCTGACCCTTTGACACTAATTGTTCTCCTCGTCATGGGTAGATTGAGGTTTTTGAAACCTTTATTCTGAAAAAAGAAGGGAGGCAAACATGTGATGTAACATAACAGCTTGTAATTTGCAATACTTATTGTGGGGTCCAATAGATATAATGTGATCTTAGCATCAAGCATCGCCAATCCATAAATGAAAGAGTGATGTTAGGGAATAATAATTTAGAATTATTTTATTTTATTTAATATTTATAATTTTATTTGTATAATATTTATAATTATATATTTATTATATTTAATATTATATACTTATTTTAACAGTAATTAATAATTATAAACAAAAGATAAAAAAGACAAATTATGACTATTTATGCTTTCAAACTAGCCCAAATATTTTTTATCTAAAAAGTTTATTAATTAATTAAGGACTACTATCAGTCTATCGCTCTATTACTGTTGTGGCAGTTCTTATATATATGATATGCTTCATGCACCTCGTCCTTTTTTCTTTGAGTGTTCTTTTTCAACTTTGAAGGAGGACCACTTTAATTGAATTAGGTTCTGTCTTGTTACTGTCGTACTATGCTTGCTGGATATGGATATCAATCGGTCAATTCAGTAGAATGGAGAATGTATGTCCTTCTCATGAAATCCAGTAATATAATGTTATATGGTATGGGCCTTCATTTGTTTTCTTCTAAGTTTCCTTCCATTTTCGTCATCTATGATAATCAAATTTCAACTCTTTGACATCATAGGAATAAATAATAAAGGTGATATATATTTGTAGTTTTGAACAAATAATTCATAATAATTGTATTATTCGTGTTAAAAACAAGTGAATAATTTAAAAAGTGTATGTTGAGTGTGTTCTAAATGATACAATATGCAAGGGTATATATAAGTACTAAAAGAATTAAAGCGTAATATCTTATGATAAATATACAGATATGCTAAATAATGCTAATTGATCTAATTGATCCTAATTATACTCTAACATTTTCCCCTCAAACTCAAGTGAGAGCTAAAGATACCATCTTGAGTTTGAACACTAGAGTCCGAAAACGAGTAGGATAATGAGCCTTTATGAAAATATCAGCAGTTTGATCTACTAGAGTCTCAATAGCTACGAGACAAACAACATCAATAAGAAGGCGTTGTCGGACAAAATCACAATCAATTTCAATGTGTTTGGTGCATTCATAAAAACATCATTATGAGCAATCTGAATAGCACTACGGTTGTCACACAATAAACATCAGTTGGAGATGACTGAGGGGCACCCAAGTCCTCGAGATTCGAGAAGCCAACAAATCAAGATAATCTCAGCAGTGGTGTCAGCAAGAGCATGGTATTATCTTCGGTGCTTGATCGAGCAGTGAACGTTTGTTTCTTGGCCGCCAGGAAATGAGAGAGTCACCAGCCCGAAGGGTTAAAGATGAATATGCAGAAAAATGAAGACCAAAATAGAGTGCCTTTGATGTAACGAAGAATGCGAAGAACTACAACATAGTGAGTAGTACGAGGAGCTGACAAGAACTAGCTAAGAACATGAACTGGATAGGTGATGTCGGGTCATGTGACAGTCAAGTAGACGAGACATCCAAATAACTATCGATAAAAAGTAGGGTTATCCAAAATAGTGTCATCCACAGGAGTAAACCGAATATTAGGCTTAAGAGAAGTAGACTCAATGCGACTATTGGTAATTCCAGCTCGAGCAAGAAGATCAAAAGCATACTTAGCTTGAGAGAAATAGATATCATCATCTGAGGATATGACTTCAAGGACAAGAAAATAACTGAGAGAACCAAGATCTTTCGTCTCAAATATGTGGTGAAGGGATGCTTTAATATTAGAGATACCATCCATATCATCTCCAGTAATGATAATGTCATCAACATACAAAAATAGAAGAACAACCCCACGTTCACTTATACGAATAAAGAGAGCATTCTTATGAGGGCTGCAAGTGAAACCGAGATTGCATATAGTGGTGCTGAACTTGTCAAACCATTCACGAGGAGCATGCTTAAGACCATAAAGTGTCTTACGAAGGAGACAGACTTTGCTAGAAGGACAAGGATATCTCGGAGGTGGTTTCATATAGGCCTTCTTTCTCAAATCTGGTGCACAAAATTAGAACTCGCACAACTTAACCAGCAAGTGCTCTGGGCCATCCAAGTAATACCTCAGGTAAGTGAAGGTTGATCCCACAAGGATTGTCGGACTAAGCAAGCAATGGATATCCTGTTGGACTTAGTCAGGCAAATAGTAAAAGGAGTTGTTGTTAAAAATGCATAAAACAAATAAAAAAGAAAAGCAATAAAAGGTTTGGTATAAAACAATGATGAGAAAACAGTTAAGGTCTCAGAGATGTTTATCTTTGCGGATTAAAATGTCTTACCAACTATTTTAATAATGAATTATTCATTCTATGGCAAACCATAAGTGACTAAACCCTAATCTCTTAGTGATTTAATCTTCCATCACCTTCATCAAATGCCACTCTCGAGGTCATTTAATTCGGGTAAGAGGGTTAAGTACAGAAAATCAGTTTAGCGCCACAAAAACCCTAATTACCCAAAGCTAATAGGATTTTATGTCACATATCCCAATTAGATCATGTAATTAGCAATTTAGAACGAGTGTTTTCAAGCTATAGCTTAAGCGAGATAGCTCTCTCGAGAATCACAAGAGCTCATATAGAATAAGGATCATACTCTTGTTCCACCCAGATTCATAAGATTAAGAACAAAAACAACACCTTAAAATTAAATCAAACATTAATTAAAATAGAAGAATAATAGTTCTAATCCATAGAAATAAACAGAGCTCCTAAACTTAACCCGAAGGTTTAGTTGCTCATAACTTATAGAGAAAACAAGATTCTGAAAAGTGCGGAAGGAAGGAGATTCCTAAACCTAACTGATCTTCTCCTTTAAATGCTAACCTAATAATAAATGCTAAACCTAAAAGTTATTAATTTAAAATAAAAATTACAAAGATAAAATAAGATAAGCCTAAGAAGTGCTAAATCAACTTGGAGGCCAAAAAGTTGTGTGAAACGGACAACAAGCTGGCGTTCAACGCTAGGATTGGGCGTTGAACGCCCAGAGAGGAGAGCGCGCTTCTGACTTTAGCCCCCTGCTGGCATTGAACGCCAGGTTGGGCATTCAGCGCCCAGGGGGGAGCTGCCAGCATTTTTTTTTCTTGCTCCAGGCTTCTCCAAACTGCTCTCAATTTCACCTGAAACCATAAAAACACAAGAAAAACTCAAAGTAGCATCCAAAAGGTGAATTTTGCACTAAAATATAATAAAACTTAATAAAATCTAACTAAAAACAATATAAAAACAACTGAAAAAAGGGTATAAGATGCTCACGCATCACAACACCAAACTTAAACTGTTGCTTGTCCTCAAGCAACCAAAACAATATAGGACCAAGGAAGAGAAAATTCATAAGATTCGAGTTGTCAATTAAGGTCAGGTCCAAATTGCTGAATGGGGCTATTAACACTCTATTTCTGAATAGCTTTGGCATCTTACTATCCTTTGAAGCTCAAATATTGGCATCCTTCAGAACTAGAATTTGGATGATATTATTGATTCTCTTCTTTTAGATTTTGTTGATTCTTGAACACGGCTTTTCTTTTCTTTGGTGCTTTGCACCTTTAAGCCTAGCAGTGACTCTAAGTGTTTTATTTTCAAGCTTAACTTGATACATAAACACCACAAACACTTAACTGGGAGAACCTTTTGGGTTCGACTTTTTCTTTTGCTTTTACTCCCATACAGTGGTGCTCAAAGGCTTAGGCATACTCTTTAACAGCATTGGGTCACGACTTTAAGTGTTCAGTAATCAAGGTTTACTTGACGCTTTCACACCACAAGCATATGGTTAGGAAAAACCACTCTTTTGAGCTTTAAATCAATTTTGAACTTCCTAACCATTGATGCTCAAAGCCTTGGACCTTTTTCTTTTGATTTTTCTTTTTATTTTCATTTTTTTTACTTTCATTTTTCTTTTTGCTGTTTTTTTTTTTTTTTTTTGCTTCAAGAATCAATCTTTTTCTTATTCTAGAGAATCAATAATATTTCTCTAAATTCCTATTCCTCAAGAACCAATATACTCAACTTCAATATCAAATATGTACAGTTAAATCATACATTCAGAAAAAAAACATATGGCCATCATTAAAGTAATTAGAATAATTCATAATGTAACTCGAATTCTCGTATATTTTATTATTATGTTCCTTCTTAAAACTTTATTTAAGTTCAATGGAAAATACATGAGACATCTTTCAAAAATAACTGAAAATTTTCAAAATTAACTACTAAACTAGAAAGTAGAAATCCTAATAGTGATCATGTAACTCAGAATGGAAAAACAGAAAATAGAATAAAGTACTGAAAATAGAGATAAGATAAGGGAGACAAAACTCAACTACCTCAGTCATGGTGGTTGCTGCTCTCTCCGGAGGATCCCTTCTGGCGCTTCAAATCTTATAACTCGCGCTCTTACTTCTTCTACTCCTCAGCCAACTTATCAAGGATGATAGACTGGCCTCTGTGTTCTTCCTTCAGTTGGTCTATGGTGAATATCAACTGTCCAATGGATACTACCAGTTGAGTCCAATACTCGCACGGAAGGATTCTTTGCCCTTGAGGCCATTCAGGCTGCTTCCTCTTAGGAGGGAGGATTAGCTTCCGGATTGGTGCTTTCCCAAGTTCCCGAGTATACTCCATGCTCTTCTTTGTGATTGGATTTTCCACTATAATAAATATATCTCTGTCAATCTGGACTTTGGCCTCCTCACATAAGCGATAGATGAGATGGGGAAAAGCAAGCCTAGAGAGGGTTGAGGTCTTTGCTGCAATATTGTATATTTTCGAAGAAATCACTTCATGAACTTCCTCTTCATTGCCCAATATAATACAATGGATAATCATAGCTCGCTTCACAGTGACCTCAGATCGGTTACTAGTGGGAAGGATGGAGCGCTGAATGAACTCCAGCCATCCTCTAGCAACTGGTTCGAGATCATTCCTTCTTAGTTGGAATAGCTGACCCTTAGTGTCATTCTTCCATTGTGCTCTGGGAAGACATATGTCCTTGAGGACTTGATCTAGCCTTGGATTGGCTTGCGCTCTCTTATTGAAAAAGTGAGGGTCGTTCTTTTATTGGGGTAGCTTGAAGATTTCCCTCACTTTTTCCATTCTAAACTGTAAGGTCTTCCCTCGGACCATGGTGCACCAAGTTTTGAACTCTGGGTGATCCTTCTTGTGTTTGTCCGTCATCCATAGATTTGCATAAAATTCTCGAACCTTTAGAGCTCAAATTTCAGTCACGGGGTTGGCCAAAATTTCCCAACTCCTAATTCAAATTTGCTCTTAAATTTTCGGGTACTCATCAGCTTTCAGTTCAAATTTTACTTCTGAAATTACTGTCTTCTTGCTTACAACATTATAGTAATGTTCCTCATGAAGCGTGGTGTAAAACCGGTGAAGCTCGTAAGCAACTGTTGAAGGAGCTTTCCTCTTTCTTGAGGTTGATTCCCCAACCTTTGGTGCCATGTATAGTCAACAAGTGGAGCGTCTCAACACCAAAATTAATTTTTTGCTCATCCCTGAGCAAAGAGAGAAGAAGAGGATGAAATAGGAAGCAAGGTGAGAAGGAGAAAGAGAAAGAGGGAGGACGTGTGAGAGGAGTGAAGGAAGGTTGCGGATTTATAGGTGTGGGGGTGGTGAATTCGGTTATGGGAGGGGTGGTGGAGAAATTGGAATAAATTTTTTATTTATGGAGAGGTGAGGTTGAAAGATATGAGTAAGATTTGTGAAGATAGGATAAAGATATGATGGGGATTTAGGGAGAGTTTTATAAAGGAGAAATAGTGGTAAAAATAAAAAAGATATGATATTATAAGATATCAGTCAAGTTTAGGAGATTTGGTGGAATGGTCAACTTTGTTGGTGAGGCTACTCCTCTCTCAGTGTTGAACGCCAGGTTAGGCGTTGAACGCTGATATTCACCCTTTTTTTAGTATTTTTGAAATTTCTGGCGTTCAACGCCAAGAATGGGTGTTGAACACCCTAAGGGAACCATGGACGCTCCCAATTAGATGTTAAACGTCCAACTCCACTCCCCCCTGGGAGCTGAACACCAGACTGGCGTTCAACGCCAGCAGGAGACATCCTCCAGGGTGTTCTATTTATCCTGCTATGCTTTTCTGTTTCTGTTCTCATTGCTATACATGATCACAAACGTTAGAAAAATGAGAAAACTATGAAAATAAATGAAAAATAACTGCATATGAAATCAAACTCGAATAAATGAAAATAAAACAAAAGAAAGTGAAAGTAAGCTATAGGATACGTATGGTTGGGTTGCTTCCCAACAAGCGCTTCTTTATTGTCATTAGCTTTATAGCCACTGTTGTCATGTCAGTAAGAGGGTGGATTGCTCGCAAACTATCTCATCCCCTAGGTAGTGTTTTACCCTGTGGCCATTAACAGTGAATTTGTTGTTCGAATTCCGATCTTAAAGTTCTACATGACCATTGGGGAAAACTCCAGTGACCATAAAGGGTCCTCACCATCTTGACTTGAGCTTTTCAGGGAAGAGCTTGAGACCAGAATTGAATAGCAAAACCTTCTGGCCAGACTCAAAAACTTTGGAGGCTATTTTTCTATCACGCCATTTCTTTGCCCTTTCCTTGTAGATTTTTTCATTCTCAAATACAGCATGCCGGAATTTGTTCCAGCTCATTTAGTTGGAGCAACCTTTTCTCTCTTGCAGTCTTGGTATCAAAGTTCAGAAACCTTGTTGCTCAGTATGTTCTGTGCTCCAACTCTACGGGCAGATGATATGCTTTACCATAGACTAGCTGATAAACAAACATTCCAATAGGGGTCTTGAATGTTGTCCTGTACGCCCAGAGAGTATCATCATGCTTCCTTGTCTAGTCCTTCCTAGAGGTGCTTACTGTCTTCTCCACGATCCTTGAGTTCTCTATTTGAGACCTCAGCTTGTTCACTTGTTTGTGGATGGTATGGAGTTGCCACTTTATGATGGACTTCATACCTCTACAGAATTTAGTCCAGCTGTTTATTGTAGAAGTGGCAATCTCCATCACTGATCAGTGTCCCTAGGACACCAAAGCTGCTAAAAATATATTTCTGTAAGAATTTTTGCACAACTCGTATGTCATTGGTAAGTGATGCGATCGCCTCTACCCAGTTGGACACGTAGTCCACGACCACCAGAATGTACATGTTTGAGTAAGAAAGTGGAAAAGGTCCCATGAAGTCTATCCCCCAGATACATCAAACAGCTCAATCTCCAAAGTTAGAACTCGCACAACTTAATCGGCAAGTGCACCGAGTCATCCAAGTAATACCTCAAGTGAGTGAGGGTCGATCCTACGAGAATTGTCGGACTGAGCAAGCAATGGTTATCCTGTTGGACTTAGTCAGGCAAACAGTAAAAGGAGTTGTTGTTGAAAACGCATAAAACAAATAAACAAGAAAAACAATAAAAGGTTTGGTATAAAACAATGATGAGAAAACATTTAAGGTCTTGTAGATATTTATCTTTCAGGATTAAAACGTCTTACCAACTATTTTAACAATGAATGATTCATTCTATGGCAAACCATAAGTGATTAAACCCTAATCTTTAGTGATTTAATCTCTCCTCACCTTCATCAAATGCCACTATCGTGTTCATTAAATTCGGGTCAGAGGGTTAAGTTCAGAAAACCAGTTTAGCACCACAAAAACCTTAATTACTCAAAGCTAACAGGATTTTATGTCACATATCCCAATTAGTTTATGTAATTAGCAATTTAGGAGGAGTATTTTCAAGCTGTAGCTCAAGCGAGATAACTCTCTCAAGAATCACAATAGCTCATGTAGAATAAGGGCCATACTCTCGTTCCACCCAGATTCATAAGATTAAGAATGAAAATAATACCTTAGAATTGAATCA
The DNA here is from genome assembly GCF_014773155.1 of Arachis stenosperma. Taxonomy (NCBI): domain Eukaryota; kingdom Viridiplantae; phylum Streptophyta; class Magnoliopsida; order Fabales; family Fabaceae; genus Arachis; species Arachis stenosperma. Next base: position 104,525,354 of record NC_080386.1, on the reverse strand, counting down.
AACATTAATTAAAATAGAAGAATAAAAGTTCCAATCTATAGAAATAAACAGAGCTCCTAACCTTAACCCGGAGGTTTAGTTGCTCATAACTTACAGAAAAAATAGGGTTCTGAAAAGCACGGAAGGAAGAAGATTCCTAAACCTAACTGATCTTCTCCTTTAAATACTAACCTAATAGTAAATGCTAAATCTAAAAGATATTAATTTAAAATAAAAATTACAAAGATAAAAAAGATAAGCCTAAGAAGTGTTAAATCCACTTGGAGGCCCAAAAGTTGTGTGAAATGGACAGCAAGTTGGCGTTCAATGCCAGGATTAGGCATTGAATGCCCAGAGAGGAGAGCGCGCTTCTGAGTTTAGCCCTCCCTACTGGCATTGAACGCCCGATTGTGCGTTTAGCGCCTAGGAGGGAGCTGCTGGCATTTTCCTTTCTTGCTCCAGGCTTCTTCAAACTGCTTCGAATTTCACCTGAAATCATAAAAACACAAGAAAAACTCAAAGTAGCATCCAAAGGAGAATTTTGCACTAAAATATAATAAAACTTAATAAAATCTAACTAAAAACAATATAAAAACAACTGGAAAAAGGATATAAGATGCTCACGCATCGAAATTCCCATTAAGAAATGCATTCTTCACATCCATATGATTGAGAGACCATTTTCTGACCGCAGCAATGGCAAGGAGAGCGCGAATAAAAGTGAAACGAGCAACAGGAGCATAAGTCTCTTCATAATCAATACCATACCCTTGTGTACATCCTTGAGTGACCAATCATACTTTATAATGGTCAATAGAACCATCAAAGCGAGTCTTGATCTTGTATATCCTCTACTACCCACAATTTCATTATTAGAAGGAGGATCAACCAAGTCCAAAGTGTATATTTTTTCAAGTGCCTGGATTTCTTTCTACATTGCTTGCTGCCAATTTGAATTTGTGGAGGCTTCTCAGAATGACCGAGGTTCATGGTGATGAAGAATAGTTGAAAAACAATGATAATCAAGAAAATGAAGAGGTAGATTTCTTATCCTAGAAGAACGATTGGAGGGAGGAGGCATGACAGCAGGAGCAGGATCATCATCTGGTTTGGAATCATCGGGAGGAAGGTGGAAGAGTAGAAAACTCGAGAGGTTGACTGGAGATAGAACCTGTAGAATCCTCACTAGAAAAAAGATCAACATTGGGGTTAGTGAAAAACAGTGACCGAGTAGAAGGAATGGACTCAAATGAGGAGAACTTAAAAAACATTTGATGCTTCTAGAATACAACATGACGAGATATACAAATGCATCTAGAAAGAGGATCCCAATAATGATAACCTTTGTGTTCAGTGCCATAACCAGAAAAACAACACATGCGAGCCCGAGGTTCAAGTTTGGTATGTTCACGAGGCTGAAGAAGAATAAAACAGACATAACCAAAAACTCGAAGAAAACTGTAATCTAGAGAAGTATGATAAAGACGCTCAAAGAGAGTAATGTTACCAAGGAAAAAAAGAAGGGAGTCTATTGATAACATGGACAACAGTAAGAACAGCTTCACCCTAAGTACGCTCAGGACGCGAAGAAGAAATAAGCACTGCACGAACAGAGTCAAGAATGTGACGGTGTTTGGATTCAGCTCGTCTATTTTGTTCAGACATACCAGGGCAAGAAAACTTAGACAAAATACCCTGTTCATCAAGAAAAGTTAAAAGTTTAGAGTCACGGTATTCCATAGCATTATCGCGTCGAAAAATTTTAACAACCTTGGAAAAATGAGTTTTAATCATAGTGGCAAAGTTAATATAAATCTAAGGTAACTCATGGTAATTAGTCATCAAATGAACCTAAGTAAAGCGTGAATAATCATCGATGAAAATCATAAAGTATCGAGCCCTTCCCATAGAAGCGGTGGGAGTAGGGCCCCAAAAATCAGAGTGGATAAGATTAAAAGGAGAGCAAACAAGAGATGAATTATTGTGAAAAGATAAAGCATGTTGTTTGTCAGTTTAACAAGAAATGCAATAAAAAGACTCACTATTAACCTGACCCAAAACACCCTTAGACACAAGAGGACGCAAATTTTCTAAGGAGCTGTGGGCAAGACGGTGATGCCACAAGTGAAGGGTAGATGGAGAAGAAATAGCACAGAGATTTGACACAGGGATATGAAAATTCTCGAGCTCAAACAACCTTCCGACCTTACATCCAGTCCTGATGATCTATCCCGTCTGACGATCCTACACACGACAACTTGAAATAAAAAAAATTGACATCAAAACTGAGTTCAACAAGTTGGCCAACAGAGATAATATTAAAGTTTAATTTTGGAATAAAATAAATATCATGGAGATTAAGATTGGATTATGAAATAAAACCCTTATGTGTCGCATGAAAGAGGGAAGAATCAACAGTGTTAATAGAAGGTGCATTTGTAGTGGTAGACAAAGATGAAAAAAGATGACGCAAAGGAGACATGTAATTAAAGTAACCAGAATCAAAATACCATTTAGAATTACCTGAAGAAGTGGAAAGAGCAGCAGAGGTATTATTAGAAAAGGAGAGAAGTATCTTAAGAAGAGACTCAATATTGGATGGAGAGACAGAAGGTGGATTTAGAAAAGCAGAGTTAGTGGATTCAGTAGCAGCAGTAGTAGTAAAAGCAAGCACATTCTAATTAGTGTAGTTGGAACGAGAATGAAACTTATTCTGATCTGAAACGTGGTGGACGAGTAGGATAGGTAGTAATCAAGTGTCCCAAGAGCTTGCAATAATAGCATAACAATGTTAGACAATTGAAGCTAATGTGACCTTTTTACTTGCATTTGCGACATTCAATAGAAGGACAGTCTGAAAAGATGTGTCTAGAGTGGTTATAATTTTGATAGAATTTATCCTTTCTGTCTGTGGCAACAAAGACATCCAATTTTTTCATGATAGTAGAGACAAAAGCGAAAGAGAGAAGAAATTGTAAAATCGGAGCAAAAATTGAGAAAACGGAGCACAGAATCGGAAAAAAGCTCACAAAAAACCTTAGGGAGGTTCCCACTGTCAGGCACGTCAGCAGCCATATTAGCAGAGAAAGACACGTGGCGATGCGTGAGAGGCGGAGGAAGACACGTCAATCTCTGATACGGCGATGGAGTGGCATGCAGGTCAGAGGCAGGTTAGGCCGGTCACACGGGTTAAAAGCGGGTCCATAGGGTGCTCCATTGTGTGACACATAGTGCGCTACGAAGCTGTTGATCCTGGGCGTGGATCCAATGGTGCTGGAGGCGTCTGGAGGGAGGAAGAACCTGGAGCGAACAGCGATCTTCAGGCGTCGCGTAAGGGCGTGTCCGGCGGTTTCCGGCGATGATTTTGGAGGTGTTGAAATCATGACGACGAGACAAAGACGATAGTAATGGTGGCAACGAACCAAGGCGTTGGAAAAGGATCGAAAATCACGAACAAAGAACACTACTGGATGAAACAAAGCAAATGAGCTATGAATTGATTTTCATAGAGAAAAAAAATCTATACTCTTGATACCATATTTAAAACAAGAGAGTAATCTAAAGAGTGTATTATGAAGTGTGTTCCAAATGATACAATGTACAAGAGTATATATAGGTGCTAGAAAAATCAAAGTAATAGAAGGGTAATATTCTATGATAAATATATTTGTGTATATTAAAATTAATCTATTATATATTTGTGTATAAATATATATTATTAATTTACATACTAGATGTACATTAAAATTAATCAAAAAAATTATCTATTATATATTTGTATATAAATATATATTATTAATTTATTTTTAATATGTATTATATATTTTAACATATATTTTATACTAATATTGATTTTAATTACTTATTTTAGTACTAATTTTAGTAGCTGATTTTTATGTGTACCGCATTTAAGTTGTATCCCACTATCGTAAAGAGATCATCACATGTATCATGTATGGTGATTACTCAAAATGCATGTTTATATATATATATTTCTAGGATGGCATTAGTTTTGATGACTAAAGGTGACACAAATTTGATCTACAAATAAAATACTGACACATGACAAAAAAATTAAATGTAAAACTAAAATGATTCTCTCTCTTATAATTTCTTAGGATTACTTTCAAAATAATTTCTTATAATTATTTTTATAATTATAAAAAATAATTTTAAAAAAATAACACTAAAATATTTTTAATTATATTATATTTATTATTTTATTATTATTTTTATTTTTAAAAAATAAATTTTTATAATTATTTTTATGATTATTTTTACTAAAATAATTTTTTTATAATTATTTTTTTTTTAATTATTTTTATTATTATTTTTACCAAAATAATTTTTTAATAATTTCAAGAAACTAACACCAACTTGATATTCTATCTCTTAGTGTTAGTTTAAAAATAATCTTAAGAAATTATAATAGGCAAAATATCATTTTAGTGTTAGTTTTCAAAATTACAAAAAAAATAATTATAAAAAAAACCATTTTGGTAAAAAAAATGATCAAAATAATTATGAGAAATTATTTTTTAAAAATAGAAATAATTAAAAAATAAAAATAATTTTAAAAAATAATTTTAGTAAAAGTAATTATAAAAATAATTATAAGGGATTATTTTTTAAAAATAAAATAACAATAAATTAATAATTATAAATATAATTAACAAAATTATTTTGTGTTAGTTTTTTGAAATTATTTTTTATAATTATAAAAATAATTATAAAAAATTATTTTGATAAAAATAATTATAAAAAAATATAAGAAAAAAAATTATTTTAGTTTTAAATTTAATTTTTTATGACAATATTTTATTTATAAATTAAATTTATACTATTTTTAATTACTAAAACTAATGCTATCATAATACTCCTAAAACTAATGCCATCATAATACTCCTATATATATATATATATATATATATTGTGTGTGTGTGTATAATTTGAATTCTTGTAATTTGAATTCATGTATACCAAGATTAAAATCTGAACATATAAATTTCACAACCCAAGTATGGTCCTGGGCTGGCTTCCAACTGAGTATCTATTAGAACAATGCATTAAGGGGTCGTGTGTAAATTGTAATACTCTTTAATTCAAAGATCAACAATTTACTATTATTTGTCTATTGGAATTGGTCAAACATTGTTCAGCAGTCGGAATGCAAGGTGGTAGTAGTTCACTTTCTGTCACCGTACTGTGCATGTTAACAAGTAAGGATGAACAAAAAATAAATAAAGTAAAAAAAATTAAAATAGATTTATGCGGGGAATTACAGTATTATACGCTACCGGGACGAAAATAGAAATTCGCCAAATTTTCGTCTAGCTAGGACGTAAAATTATAATATAATTCTTAATTTTATTTATATAAAAAAATTAAAAATAATTTTATATGTTTTAAATAATTTAACCTTAAAATTATATGAATAAATTTTTATGTTATATTTTAACTAATTTTGCTTTTTTAATAAATGAATTATGAAACTTTATCGTTTAAATTCAATTACGTTGGGTTATATTGTTTATCTTTATTATTTTGTATCTTTTTAGAGAAAATTTTTAAAGTTTTTTCAATTAATGTTTACTGTCACAGTCTTGAACACACTCTAACACTACTGTGTCAGTATTCAAACTTATTCAACCTTTTAAATTAAGATCAAGTCCACCTAACCTTAAATACATAACAAGAAAACTAATAACATAAGAGAAAATAAGAGAAATGAAACTTTAGTCGAAAGAATACTTTAGAGTAAAGTATCATTTTTGTCCTCAACGTTTGGGGTAAGTCTCAAAGTTGTCCCTAACGTTTCAATCGTCCTATTTAAGTCCCTAATGTTTCAAAATTGACACAATGTTGTCCTGCCGTTAGGGATCCGTTAACAGAATTGGCGGCGGGACAAAATTGAGACAATTTTGAAACGTTAGGGACTTAAATAGGACGAAAACGTTGGGGACAAAAACCATACATAGAAATAAATTTTAATTTTATCTTTCAATAATATCAATTTTTTACTGTACATAGTATTCAATTATTTTTTAATCATATCTAAGTAAATTACAGTTAATCACATTACTTTTATTCTAAATAAATTAATTTTTTTATAATTTTACTCTTAAGGTAATATAATTTTTTTATAAATAAATAAATTTTTCACTTTCATTTTAAATAATGTAATTTTACTTTTATTACTTAATCACATTACTTATATTTTTTATAATTTTACACTTTCATTCTAAATAAATTAATTTTTTAATTATTTTACACTTAAAGTAACGTAATTTTTTTATAAATAAATAAATTTTATACTTTCATTCTAAATAATGTAATTTTACTTTCATTACTTAATCACGTTACTTATAATTTCTTTTATAATTTTACACTTTTATTTTAATCACATTACATTATTTATTTAGAATGAAAGTGTAACGTTTATTTATTTATAAAAAAATTACATTGCTTTAAGTGTAAAATTATAAAAAAATAAATTTATTTAGAATGAAAATAATGTGACTAAGTGTAATTTACTTAGATATGATTAAAAAATAATTGAATACTATATATAGTAAAAAATTGATATTATTGAAAGATAAAATTAAAATTTATTTCTATGTATTATTTTTGTCCCCAACGTTTTCATCCTATTTAAGTCCTGAACGTTTCAAAATCGTCTCAATTTTGTCCCGCCATCAATTCTGTTAACGGATCCCTAACGGCAGGACAACATTGAGTCAATTTTGGAACGTTAGGGACTTAAATAGGATGATTGAAACCTTAGAGACAACTTTGGAACTTACCCCAAACGTTGGGGACAAAAACGATACTTTACTCAATACTTTATTATTCAAGTATTTGTTACAAATGACTCAGACACTCAAACTCTAACTCTCACTCCCTATTTATAGCCATCCACCTCCTCAATAGATAGTTATGATTAAATCTAATTAACGATTCAAGATTGATCATCTAGAACCTTGACTACAAATATCTATTCTACTACATTTCTCTAAATATTTTTAGATTATTCCATACTACTACTCATATTTCTATATACATCCACACTCTTCTAGATTACTCTATGACCTTCCAGAGTTTTCTAGAACCTTCTAGGGTATTTTGGGACCTTCTAGAATATTCTAGAACGTTTTGAAATCATCTAGAGCATTCTCAAACATTCCAGAAAACTATACAAATACCGTTAAATTTATCGTGACATTCTCCCCCACCTATTACGCAGACATCCTCGTCGCGTTCTGTTCATGATAGTGCTCTAGGTGTTCTTGGAATTGCCACAGATCTTCACAAGCTTTCCAACTAGCTTCAGTTATTGGGTGTCATTTCTACTTGATCAAGTATTGGATACTTGGTGGTACTCCTCTTCGTCGCACCACGCGATTAGCCAAGATCTCTTCGATTTTCTTATCAGAGGATATAATCACCATATGTGGAGCACGACACGAGTCACCTCTACTCAGTTCATCTTGATCTTCATGATATGATTTAAGCATACTTACATGGAAGACCGAGTGGTTCTTCACAGAGGGAGGAAGTTTTACTTTGTAAACTACCTCTCTAACACACTCAATGATCTCAAATAGCCCTTCGTATTTGCGGATTAAGCCTTTATGGACCTTTCGAAAGGCTTTGAATTATTGTAGAAGAAGTTTAATCATTACCTTATCTCCCACTTGATAGCTTGCAAGCCTCCTCTTCTTATCTGTCTATTTCTTCATCCTCTTTACAGCTTTGTCGAGGTAAGAACGAGTGACATCTGCTTGTTCTTTCCATGACTTAATCATATGATAAGCTCCAGGACTCTTTCTTGAGTAAGAGGAAGAAAGATAGTGTGGTGTAAGTAGTTGTTGTCCGGTCACAATCTCGAATGGACTTTTTCTTGTGGACTCACTCCTTTGTAGATTGTATGAAAATTGAGCAATGTCTAGGAGTTTTATCCAATTCTTCTGATTAGTGCTTATAAAATGCCTCAAGTAACACTCGAGTAAGACATTTACTCTCTCTATCTGCCCATTAGTTTAAGGATGGAAGCTTGTCAAGAAGTGAAGTTCTAAACCAAGAAGCCTGAATTGCTCTATCCATAGTTGTCCTGTGAAGCGTGGATCACGATTACTGATGATACTCTTAGGTAATCTCCAATACTTCACCATATTCTTAAAGAATAGTCGTGCTGTTTCCTCTGCAGTGCAATCAGTAGGAGTAGGTATAAAGGTAGCATACTTCGAAAAAAAAACCACTACCACAAGGATAGATCCAAACCCCTTGGAATTTGGTAAGGCAAAAATGAAATCCAAAGACACACTTTCCCACGGTTGCTCTGGCGGTGACAGAGGTTCCAATAATCTACTTGGTGTCTTGCTTTCAATCTTATCTTGTTAGAACACAAGACAAGTCTTCACATAACTATCCACTTCATCTCCCATTTGAGGCCAATAATAGGAAGATTCAACAAGTGTCAAGGTCTTCCGTTGGCCTTAATGACCAGCCCATTTGGTTTTGTGGCATTCCTTCACTAACTTTCTCCTTAGATTTTTTCACTTAAGGATGTATAGTCTTCTCCCTTTGGTGTAGAAAAGGTCTTCTTCTATCCAAAATCGTTTGGTCTTACCTTCTCTATCCAATTCCATCAGCTTTTTGGCTAATGGATCATGATGTAGCCCTTCCTTGATAGTATGCAAAATATCTCCTTTGACCATGAAAATGGCTACCAACTCAGCCTTGTGGCTCAGCGCATCTGCTACCACATTAGTCTTGCCAGCCTTGTATTCAAATTTGAAATCAAATTCAGCTAAGAAAATCTTGCCACGTAGCTTATTTGGGGGCTTAACTTCTTCTGAGTTTGGAAGTAGCTTGTAGCCACATTGCCTATCCTGACGATGAAGTGTGAACCAAGCAAGTAGTGACGCCAACGTTTGAGACAATGCAACACCACGGTCAACTCCTTCTCATAGTCGGTGTATCGCCTCTCTGTATCATTCAATTTGCAACTCTCAAAGGCAATAGGATGTCATTCTTGCATCAGAACCCCTCCAACAGTGTAGTCAGAAGCATTAATGTGGACTTCAAACACCTTTGAGTAGTCGGGCAGTGCTAGTACTGGTCCTTCTGTGATAGCAGCCTTCAACTCATCAAAGGCTTTTTGACACTCCTTTGACCATTCCCAAGAGTGATTATTCTTGAGAAGATTAGTTAATGGTGTAGCCTTGGTGGAGTATCCTTTGATAAACCTCTGATAGTAATTAGCCAACCCAAGGAATGACCTCAATTCAGATACCTTGTTTGGCGACTCCCACTCTTTAATAGCCTTCACCTTTTCTTGATCCGTGCAGAGAGTTTCATCTTTAATGATGTGTCCCAAGAAGTGGACTCTATCCTTTACAAAGGAACACTTTTTTCTTGTTAAGTGCTCGACAGTTGATCCATAGTTTCAATAAACTGTCATGCTTCTTTTGGAACAAGATTGGTGCGCTATAAGGTGCCTTCGATGGGCAGATGAATCCAGCATCTAACAAATCCTTGAGTTACTTCTTCAACTCCTCAAGTTCTGGCAATGCCATCCTATAAAGTGCTAAGTCAAGCAGCTTTACTCCTAATTCAAATTCAATCTTGTGGTCCACCTTCCTCCTAGGTGGTAGTTGTTTTGGCAACTCAGGAGGCATCACATCCTTATTTTCTTCAAGAACTTCCTTGATTTCAGGAGGAACGTCTTCTCTTTTAGATGTTAACTCCTCTTGTAATACAACCAAATATGTAATCTCTCCCTTCTTGAACGCTTTCTTGAGTTGCATAGCAGAGAGCATCAGTAGTCCTCCAACTTTAGAGGCTGTAGGGACCATGCATGGAGACCCTTTCTCCATGACGTATACTATGTTGTAGTTTGGCATAGGTATTATATTTTCCTTCCTTTGCAAATCGAACCCGATGATTATTTTAAAATCGTCCATGGGTGCTACTGAGAAATCCGCAAGACCCTTCCAAGAACCAAGAGTCATATCAATCCCCTTTTGTTACTCCCTTAATGGGTTCACCCTTGGTATTCACAAGTTTGAACCAACCATTATTTTCAGTGATCTTCAACCCAAGCCTCTTTGCTTCATCAAGCGTGATGAAGTCGTGTATAGCACCAGTGTTGATGATAGCCATGACGGGTTTTTCATTGATAAAGGCTTTGACATACATCAAGACTTTCTTTTCTGCAGTGCTTGCCTCTTTGCCCTTCACAGCATTCACGAGTTGAACAGATCCAACACACTCAGTTACTTACGATTGAGCCTCTCGTTCCTTGGAGATAGATGCCAGAGTCTCTAGCTTGGGACAGTCTTTCATTTGGTGTGGTCCCTTGCACATGAAACATCCTCCTTTGGGCACGAAAGCCTTCTTCTTTTCCTCATAATTTTTCTTTGAAGAGTATTTCTCTTCCTTCTTGGTTGAAAAACTCTTTCCCTTGTCTCCCCCACCTTTAGTAGAACTAATCTTAGAGGAAGACTTGGGTTTAGAGTCTTCCTGATGATACTCAGTGAGTAATTCGGCTACCATAATGGCCTCGTCAGCATCCTTAACATTCCTTCTTTGTAGTTCTTGCTTTGTCCAAGGTAGGAGTCCATCAATGAAGAAGAATAATTTATCCTCTAATGCTAAGTTAGGAATTTGAAGCGTGAAAGTAATGAACTCCTCTACATGGTTTCTTGTCGTACTCTTGTGCTTCAACTCCCTCAACTTCTTCCTCGCGTCATAAACCACATTGTCAGGAAAGAGTTATCTTTTCAACTCCCTTTTGAAATCTTCCCAGTGGCTATGTTTCAAGTACCCTTCTCCATATCTACGCCATTTTCTCTTCCACCACAAAGTAGCATTATCAGAAAGGTAGAGAGCTGCAGTGTGTACCTTTATTGCTTCTCTGACCACCCTTTGGCCTTCAAAGTACCTCTCCATTTGCCATAAAAAGTTCTCCACCTCTCGAGTGTCTTTCACACCCTTGAACTCCTTTGCCTTTGGGAGATCAATCATTTTCGCCTCCCTTATAATGGCTGGTCAAAATTTTGCATCCTCAAACCAAACTCAAAATTCCTCAAACAGCTTCAAAGAATTCTCAAGCTTCTCTTTGATTTGGAGGATGTTTTCTTTGAAAGTATCTAGATCTCCTAAAACGTGAGCCTCGAGGATCTCCTTGTCATGTTCTATCCTTTGGAAGCTCTCATCCATAGAGGATAGAACATTCTCCAACATAGAAACTCTCTCTTCTAAGAAGTTAGAGTCCTTACCTCTAGACTCACTTGAAGAACGGGCCTTCTTGCCTCTCCATTGAGAGAGAATAGCATCCATTCTCCTTTGAGACTCAACATGCTCCATGGTTACACGAGAAGTCATACCCACAAACTACTTGTGCTCCCTCTCGAACCTTGCTCTAATGCCAAGTTGTCACGGCCTTTGACACTCTCTAATGTTACCGTGCCAGCACTTGGACTTACTCAATCTCTTGAGCTAAGACTAACTCAGCCTAACCCTCAATACTTACAAAGAAAACTAAGAACAAAAGAGAACGCAAGAGAAAGGAAACTTTGGTGGAAAGAACACTATATTACTCAAGTGTTTGTTATAAATGAATCACAAATCCAAACTCTAACTCTCACCCCCTATTTATAGCCATCTACCTCCTCAATGGATGGTTAGCATTAAATATATTGATCATCTAGAACCTTCACTACAAGTATTTATCCTATCACATTTCTCTAAATATTTCTAGATTATTCCATACTACTATGCATACTTCTATATATATCCATACTCTTCTAGATTACTCTATGACTTTGCAGTATCTTCTAGAACTTTCTAGCGTATTTTGGAACCTTCTAGGACATTTTAGAACGTTTTAAAACTATCTAAAATATTCTTAAATACTCTAAAAAACTATACAAATACCGTTAAAATTAACCTTCTAAAATTTACCGTGACACTATAATTACGAATATTATTCACATCTTCACGAAAACTAATAAATGAAAACCCGTAAATGAAGAGGGAATAGGGGGAGGGGATGCGGGAGCAATACCCGTCCAAAGAGAACTATTATCATCCTTATTCACAAGTCGAGAAAATAATTGAGTATATCGTTTACTTTTGGGAAACTTACATAAGACATAGGAATAAATATAGAAAAAATATTTTTAATTAGTTAATATTAATTGATTTTTTTAAATTACTTTTAAAAATTTTTATTTTGTGAAAAATTTGAAGTAAGGACTTAGGATTTAAAATTTTTTATTTTAAAACTTAAGATATAAAAGTAATTTATAAAATTTGACTGATATTTATTAAAAAAACGTTGACTCCTAAATTAAATTTAAGAGCTATTTAATTATTTTCATGTGAAGATACATTTCAAGTTTGATATGTTACCATGTAATATAATTAAGAAATGTCTGTTTTTAAAGAATGGTTTAAATATAATATTAAGACACTTTTCCTGCTATTTTCGTATAAGTAGCCATTTATTTACTGTTATATAAAAAATAATTATATTATGTGAATTTGATCTTTTATTAAAGTTAGAGTATGTTTCTGAATACAGTATCTATTTATATAATTCTAGATAAATTATTAAAATATTATTAAATTATTAAAATTGAGTTAATATTTAAATTCATTTATAAAAAATTATTCGATCTCTATTTTAGTTTTTAAAAAATAAAATTAATCAAAATAGTTCTCAAAAGATAACTATGTTAATGGAGTTTGTCCTTCTATCGTCTCACTTGATGACGTAGCTAGTGTTTACTGACGTAGAACATTAAGTGGAAGCGTGGTACACCCTAAAATTATGTAGCTTTTTTTTTCGGCCTTCAAGTATTGAGACGATGTCGTTTGATGTTCAAAAGGTGGTATTCAAACATTTCTTTTCCCCGTGACCACCACTCATAACAACCATGTCTCTGTTTCACTCCAAAATCTCTCATATCCTTTTTTCTCTTTGAACCTCCCTGTTTATTTTACTATTCTGTGATGCGACACTTGCACATGAGTTTGCGCTTAAGCAAACCCAAATTACCTGAGATGTTGGAACCAATGTTAGAACCCTAATCCCACTCTCAAATCAGTCCAAATATTAGAACTACAATCTCAATCTCAAGCATAAATAACTCTTTCTCCATGTTGATGACGGTGGTGCCTGCGGGGAAGTAGTGCCATGTAGTGGGTTGAGTCTCTCAGAGTCACTACAAGAAATACGCTGAGTACCGACGGATTCGTTAACTAAATTCATCGATAATTAGTTTATTGTCAGATTTACCGTCGTCCTGAACTTGACGGTATAAACAGTGCCAAAAACTCTTTACCAGCGGATTATTTCGTCCGACACTAATTACCCGTAAATTTTTCGTCAGTCTTTTCAATGAATATCGAGATTGAGTTGCTGATAACCGTCGGATTATTCCAATGGTAACTTTGGTGCCATATCACATGTTTTGGCACCAAGTTACCGTCAGATTTTTCTGTCGATAAATCTTACGGTAGTTTTTTTTGTGGCACAATTAAGCCACAACTAGTAGTCAAATTAAAACTCTTGTTAATAAAATTAGGGCAGAGATTCAAAATTATCAAAAATTAACAAATTATTTTATTAAAAATAAATGGTCTGAATATAGTAAAATGTCAAAGAAGTAGAATACAATAAAGTAGATATAAAAAAAAGTAAATTCCTAAATCCCGGTAATTGTCGTCATTGTCGTCTTCCCCTTGTTGAGGTGGCAAAGTAGGTGCTAATGTCGGTGCCCTACCAGCAGCACTGCTGCCTCCAGTGCACATCTGCTCATTGCACACCTACATCTGCTCTCGCAAATAATCTAGCTACTCCAGCATTTCTGTCAGGTCTGAGCTAATGATAACGACTCCTCCCACGTGTGCAAGAAGGTCGTTGTACCTCTCCTCAAATTGCTCCGCTTGTTGGTGAAGTTTCTATGTCAGCTTCTGCATCTCCTCCCTCAAGTCGACAACTTACTGGGGATTGGCAGGACTGGTGGCAAAGACAGAGAAATCCAATAATACGGAGGAGCAGAGGCTATTGGCGAAGAACGATCCTAACACGAAGTGGCGATTCTTGTGGGTTCAGAGGTAGTCTCATGACAAATTCTATCAGGATCTACCATTGAGGTCTCGGAGCCGGCTTCGTTGTTCCCACTATGCGGCTGAGATTACTGGGCCGCGGCATCCAATCACGGTATGTAATCCTCCTACGCCACACACGTTGTAACTAGGATAACAGTTAATTGACTTTAAACCAAATAAAGTCAAAACTTAGACTTAATTGAAACTCACATAATGGGCCACATACCGCTCATCAGTAAATCTCTCCGTGTTGGACTTCAAAGTATGGGTATACTTGAAGGTCTCTGCCAGTGTTGCCTCACAACCCAATGACTTAGACTACACATATTCAAATCAACCAATAAAATAAATGAACAAAAAACTAATTCAAGTAACTAAACAAACATTACCAAACTACTTACCAGAATACTCTTCGTCTTCATGAAGGTCGCCGACCTACCCGAATACTTTGACGACCTCGGTGAAGTCTTGTTAGCGATGTTTGTCAGATGGCGACGCTTGAACTCCTCATTATTTCTAAAATGGGCCTCCGGTTCCTTCTTGGTAGATAGATGAATCCAAGTCGTTAGGTGGTCGCGCTCCTGACGAACATCGCTCATCATCTGCTGAAGTCATTTAGCTGCCTGGTAGTCATAGATCTTCCTAATCATGAGACTATATTCCGTATCCCATATAAATTTCAATTTTACAAAGTGATTCAACAACATTAGTTGGTTAAAATAAAATACAATTCAAATACAGTTAATTCAACAACATTGGGTTCTTATCTTCTACTTCTGACACCATCACTCTCTAGTCTCAGTAGAGATCTTCGTGTAGCTCAGCCATGGGTGATCGTACATAGACTTAATCACCTCAGAGATCTCCTATGTACATGCATTGTTGTTTGGTACAAACTTATCAATGAAAATATTTAAGATTAACAAATACATAGAAACACATAAACCTTAACAAATTCAAAATAGATTGCGGATAAAAGACATTCAAATAGTATGTACTCACGCCTGTCTACCATCAGGTCAAATCCTCAATCGGATAATGGGTGGTGGTGGATGGTCATCCTGCTGGGACGCATTAGAGGAATCACTCACCACGGGCTCTGTCGCTGGATCTGTAGGGGCATAGAAGAAAGAGGTACGTACTTTGAGTTTGGGACCATGATGAACTGTTGGTCCACTGGACCTGCCTGTGACATCATGGGGTCGAAGGGATAGAGGGCAATGACTGAGCAGTTCCTAGGGATTCCACAGAAACCCTCCTTCTACCATGACCAGGAGACCCACTCGATCTACCTTTGCTACCTGTCGTCATATCTGTAAGGAGATATATTAACACTAATAAGCATATATACTACACAAATCATTCAACATTTAGATTATTTCAAAAAAAAAAGTTGGCATAACCTCTCCACAAAAAAATTGAACATATATCCACCTTTACGATTTTCACAAATATAACCATCCTCAATCTACAACATCAGTCAAAACACAATTAAATTCACAACATTTCTAGTATAATATATTAACTTATTTTCATACTTGAATTCATAATATATATATATATATATATATATATATATATATATATATATAATGTTGTACATATAATATTTCAATGTCAAACACAACAATTTATTCAATTCAATTAAAGAGTTTAAATCATTAACAATTGAAAATTTTTAAATAATAAAAATCTAATTGAAAAATTAGGTCAAAATATAATATTTCCAAACTGGTTAACCTTTAAGAAATAAGCCTATACTTCAAGAGTAAATGGTAGACATCATTATACTATACACATAAAAACATATTTACATAAACCTACCTCAAAAAAAAACAAAACTATCTAATTAGCAAGGTTAATTAGTTCTTGAGATTGAATAAGAAACAAAAAGAGACTCAACTTACATATTTTACAAGCTTTAGAGTTAACTATTGTTACTATTAAATACTACACATATAACTAACTATATTATATCAACTTAAGGCTTGTAACATTTTCTTAGTATATTTCCTACTTCAAAATTCAAGAATCTTGCACTTCTTCCTAAATCCTAAATTAACATATAACTAATTCCTAATTCCTAAATTAAATTCATCCTAAATCCTAGCATATGATAACTAAATCCTAAATCCTAAATTAACTTTAACCCTAAATCTTAAATTAGCATATAATAATCAAATCTTAAATCCTAAATTTACATATAACTAATTCCTAAATCATAAATTAACTTCATCCTAAATCCTAAGTTAGCATATAATAATCAAACTTTAAATCCTAAATTAACATATAACTAAATCCTAAATTAACTTAAACAGGGAAAAAGAGGGATGACGAGTCCATATTTTTCGATATATTTTAGCTTGATTTGAGTGGATTTCATCACATAAACCTACACTTAAGCACCAAAATAGCATACTTTTGTGTTTGCTCCCTAAATTGAACCTAAATATGAAAACATGCGTTTTTGTGCTTAAATTGAGCAATTAAATTCCACTTTTATCCCATGTGATGCCATGACATATTTGTTGAGTGATTTCAGGTCAAAGAGGCAAGAATGGATATGTAAAAGTGGAAGAAAGCATGCAAAAGGGAGAAAACATGAAGAAAATAATGAGGAAGCACACAGCCACGTGTGCGTGCACACAACCCTTTGTGCGTACGCACAAGAAGGAAATCAGCATGCGTGCATACGCACAACCACCTATGTATACGCACAAGTGAAAATTCAGCGAAGTGTGTGGACGCACACACCTGTGTGTCCGCACAGGTACCAGCGCATGATTCCATTAAAAAGTCATGTGCTGCGCATTTTTTGAGGCCTTTTGGCCCAATTTTCGAAGGCTCAAGGCTGAAACCAAGTGCTATATGAGGGGAACTTCATGCCATGACAAAGGGAGCTCACTTGTAGGATAGAAACACATTTTAGGAGTAGTTTTAGGGTAGTTAGTTTAGGTTTTCTCTCTAGTTCATTAGGGTTTTAATTAGGTTTTCAATGTAGAATTTTATAGTTCAAGTTTTGCTTTTAGATTTTGCTTTCCCATTGTAAGTATTTCTTAATTTCCTCTTTTATAACATTACTTGTTCTACACTTTCATATATTTTACTCTCTTTTGTCAACATTTATATTGTCTTGCAATTTTGATTCCTAGTTGTTTAATTTGATGTTTGATGGCTTTTATATGTTTGTTTGAGTTGCCTTTATTGGTTTTGATCATTTATGGTTCATAGCTTTTACCATTTTCCCAATTTTGCCATGTTTTATGTTTATTCCCACTATGTGTTTGATGAAATGTCAAGTTTAGTTATGGGGTAATTTCCACCCCTTGGCTTGGGAAAAATGAGTATATGGATTACTAGAGCCATAATGTCCAACATTTAGTGATAATTCTTGGGTTGTTAGTTGTTATTGTTTCTACTAACGCTAGCTTTTTACTAAGGTAATTAGAAAGTTAGCGAGTATTTATGGATTAATAACAATTATGCTCACTTAACTTACTCTTCGATGTTAAGGGTTGACTTAGTGAGATTAATCCATCACAATTATCATAGTTGTGGTTATGGCAAGGAAGGGATTCTATAACTCACCTCAAGTCAAGGTTTCATTTATGTTTTGAACCACTTTTCCATCACTTAAAAGCTTACTTGTTCATATTACATACATAGTTCTTTTATTCCTTTGTTAGTTTATTAATTTCAATTTTGTCTTGTTCTTTAATTTTTTTATTTTATTACTTTCAATCATTGAAATCCCCTTTGCTTCTCACAACCAAAATTATGCACTTGTTGTCACTAGTTTCTAGGGAGAATGACCCGGGAGACTAAATACTCTTGGTTTACATTTGCTTTGAATTGTGACATTATTATAATTTGATTGATGATCAATGGTTGGGTTTGGACTATACTTGCAACGTCAATCCTATTTTTAGTGTGAAAATCTAAACCTATGCTTTTGGTAAATAGGAGAAAGAAGAAGAATAGTAAAAGAAGAATAGAAAGAAAATGAGAGTCACGTTAGTGCTGGACGGCGACAACATCAATGCTGGATAATGATAGCGGCGGTACTGGATAGCGACAGCGGCAGATAAACAGAGAAAAAGAGGGAGTCGCGGCTGAGGGAGGGGAGAGGAGGAACGGGCTGGTTTCGGTGAAGGGGAGAGAAGGCGGCAACAGGACGAGCAGGCGGCGACAGGGCTAACGGAGCGACAGGAAGAGGAGGCGGTTAGAGAGAGAAAGGAAGAAGAGAGGTTAGAGAGAGAAAGAGAGAGAGAATTTTAAAATGAAGGGGGAGAGGGTTTACACTTTAAATTTTAGGGATCGTTACCGTTAAATTTACCGGCGGATAAATCCAACGGTAAATCTCATAAATTTTGTGTCTATTTTCCCCGTTTTCCCTCCAAGTATTACCAGCGAATTTACCGTCGAAAACGGAAATCCTCCGGTAACGATTTGACTAAACCAATTTCACATCATAACGATTCATAAATTTGTCGGCAAAGCCGATTCTAATGTGCGACGCTAAATCTGATGGTACTCAGCAGTTTTTTTGTAGTGAGTTGTTTCCATGCCCGTGTAATCAAATCTCTAGATTGTAGAGATGGATTTAAAGGTGATCAATTGGTATCAATTACCTCAATATGGTTTCTATCCATGATGCATAGAAGCTATTCGATAAAATGCCCAACAAGAATTTTATGTCATGGAACTCCGTGGTTTTTGGGTTTTCAAAAATGGGCCACCTTGGCAGGTGCATCAGTTTGTATTCTATGATGAAATCTGAGTTTGTACAGAATTGAATAAGCTTCCATTACTATCTGTTATCTCAGTTTGTGCTTTTACTAAGGTTAGGGATGAAGGTCAGTATCTTTATTATTGTGCATTGAAATTGGGTATGCTTGCTGGGGAACGTACAAGGACATCCAACTGGAGAAGAAGAGTTATTTATGCTTGAGATTAGAATTAGGGTTCTAACATTGGGACTGGTTTGAGTTAATTTAAAAAACTTATCTGGTTAGCATCAATATTGTAATATTTGGGGTGTGTCACACTGTCAGTTAACATTCAGCGTCAGCGAATGTTAGCCACGTCATCAACTACGATGACGAAAGAACGAACTCTACCAACACGGTTATCTTTCAGGGATTATTTTGATTAATTTTAACTTTCGAGGACCAAAATAAAGATTGAATTATCTTTCAGGGATAAATTTGAGTATTAACTCTTATCGATTGGTATAATAGTTTTAAATTTATTAATGAAAAAATATTTTAAAAATATTTTAAAATAAGACAAAGTTAACAAAAAAAAATCCAATTATTTTAAGTAATAAATGAAATATGTGTTGTAAAATAAATAAATAAGGAAGAGAAAATATATATAAAATAAAGAATTATAAATTGATAACTCTAGTATTAATATTTACTAATATTATTATCTCAATATAAATGAGATGATTCATATATATTCACTAATATGTTGCAGCGTACATCTATATAGGGAGAGAGAAGTGATAGGGAGAGAGAAGTGTTTTATATTGATCATGTGTGTATTGTCTGAGATCTTGTCCCCTATTTATACATGTACCAAGTTCACATTTTCAAACTTCATTAATTTCATCTATTTTGAGAACTTGAGCCTTCTTCTTATTGAGAAACTGAACCGCCCATATTATAAAGAAAGTCAAATCATTAATGGATATCCATATAACAAAATTCTTCTTGGATGTCCATTTAGGATTATGCCTCTTTAAAACCTTACTAAAGAAAAATTCAATGAAAAAGAACTTTAGTGAAGGAAAAAGAGTACAATATCCTTTGTGATGAGGATTGCCTCATTAAAAACTTTGTCAAAAAAACCTCAATAAGAACAAAAATATGACCAATGAAAAAAGAGTACAGCCTCCCGCTCTTGTCAATATTACTTAATATCTCGAGATTGGCGTATCCCAATTTGATGTACCAATCTTTCAAAAGTGAATTTTGGAAGTAACTTTGTAAATAAATCTGTCAGATTATCGCTTGAGCGGATCTGTGGTACATCAATAGTTTCTTGATTTTGAAGGTCATGAGTGAAAAAGAATTTGGGAGAAATATGGTTTGTTCTATCACCTTTGATATATCCACCCTTAAGTTGAGTAATTCATGTTGTATTATCTTCAAACAGAATAGTTAAAGCTATTTTCCTATCAGTCAGTCCACATGATGATAAAATATATTGAATTAAACTCTTGAACCAAAAACGCTCACAACTTGCTTCATGTATTGCTAGTATTTCAGCATGATTAGAGGATGTTGCTACTATCATCTGCTTTGTAGACCTTCATGATATAGCTATATCACTATATGTGAATAGGTATCCTATTTTAGATCTTTCTTTATGTGGATCAGACAAGTATCCTGCATCTACATAGCCAACTAATTGTGACTTAGATTCATATGGATAAAAAAATTCCATATCAACTGTTCCATGAAGATATCAAAAAATCTGTTTGATTCCATTTCAATGTCTTCTGGTTAGATATGAACTATGCTTTGATAGTAAATTCACAGTAAATAATATGTCAAGTCGTGTATTTTTAGCAAGATACATTAGTGCTTCAATGGCACTGAGATATGGTACTTCAAGACCAAGAATATCTTTATTTTTTTCTTTAGGATGGAATTGATCCCTTTTCACATCCAAAGATCTTACGATCATTGAGGTACTTAATGGATGTGACTTATCCATATAAAATCTCTTCAAGATTTTTTTTGTGTATGTTATTTGAAGAATAAAGATTTCATTATTTTTATGCTCAATCTGCAGGCCGAGACAAAATTTAGTATTTCCAAGATCTTTCATCTCAAACTCTTCTTTTAGAGCTTTTATAACTGTTGGAATCTCTTCAAGGATTCCAATGATATTTAAATCACCAACATACAACAATTATAATGAATTCAGATACAGATTTCTTTATGAAAACACATTGGCAGATATCATCATTCTTGAATCCGTTTTTGGCGAGATACTTAGTAAGACGATTATACCACATTCGTCCACATTGTTTTAGACCATATAAAGATCTTTGTAATTTGACTGAGTATAACTCCTATAAATACTCATTGGATTGTTAAGATATCTTTAGTCCTTCAGGAATTTTCATATAGATATCATGATCTAATGATCCGTATAAATAAGTTATCACCACATCTATTAGATGCATATGTTGTTTATGGTATGCAGATAAATTGATCAAATAACAGAATGTTATTGCTCTACTATAGGGGAATATATTTCTTCATAATCTATACCAGGCCTTTGTGAAAAATCTTGAGCTACAAGTCAAGCTTTGTAGCATATAGCTTCATTTTTCTCATTCTATTTTCTTACAAATACCCATCTATGTCCAACAGGTTTTACATCTTTTGGTGTACGGACTACAGGTCCAAGGACTTTACGTTTTGTAAGTGAGTATAACTCAGCCTTCATAGCTTCTTCCCATTTTGGCCAATCATTCCTTTGTTGATATTCTTCGACTGTTCTTGGTTCAAGATCTTTACTTTCATGCATGATGTGTAATTCCACATTATATGAAAATATTTCATTGACAATTATTTTATTTTGGTTCTATTTTTCTCTTGTAAAGACATAATTTATTGAGATCTGGTCATTTTCATAATTTTAGGTACTTGAACGTCTTCTGACACCAAAATTATATTAGAATTTTAAACAACTGCATGTGTCTTTACTATGTCTTTACTTTTTCAACAGAAATAGTATTAATCTCTTTTCATTTTCGAGGATTTTTGTCTTTGGAACCAACAGACCTACCACGCTTCTAATGTGAATTTGTTTCGGTGGCCATTTGTCTGACTGTGACATCAACTCAAATTGGGGGCATTTTTAGCTGGTATATAGGATTTAGTTATCTTTTTGTATCAAAAAATGCATCAGGAAATTCATTTGCTACTCTTTGCAAATGTATAATCTTTTGAATTTTTATTTCACATTGTCCTGATCGAGGATCTAAATGAATCAAGGATGATGTATTCCAATTAAGTTCATTTTCAAGAAGCTTATTTTCTCCCTCTAATGTTAGAAAATTTTGATTTATCAAAATGACAATCTACAAATCGGGCTTTGTACATGTCCAATTTATATCTCAAGATACCTCTCTAGAGGGAGGATCACATCCAACATATATCTCCAATTTTTTTGGGTTACATTTTGGTGCGATAAGGCGGGGACAATTGGAACATATATTGCACACCCGAATATTCTCAAATAGAAAATATTTGACTGCTGGCCAAAAGCTAATTGCAGAGAAAAGAATTGGTGGTAACTTGTTGGCCTTAAGCGAATAAGTGTTAAAGCATGTAAAATGGCATGCCCCAAGCAGAGGTTGAGAGATTTGTTCTCATAAGTAAAGGTCTAGCAATCAATTAGAGATTTTTAATAAGTGACTCTGTTAGTCCATTTTGTTTATGAAAATGAGGTACTGGATGTTCAACACTTGTACTATTGGCCATACAATAAGCATCGAAAGCTTGAGAGGTGAATTCACCAGCATTAGCAAGACGAATTGTTTTGATTGAATTTTATGAAAACTGTGTTTTTAATCGAATAATTTGAGCAAGTAATCTCACAAATGCTAGGTTGCGAGAAGACAATAAACAGACGTGACCATATCGAAGATGCGTCTAATAGGACCATAAAGTATCTAAAAGATCCATATAGTGGATGAATAGATCCACATATATCGCCTTGAATCTTTTTTAGAAATTCAGGAGACTCAAATCCAAACTTTATTGTTGATAGCCTTAAAATTAATTTTTCTTAAGAACATGCGATACAACAGAATTCACTAGATTGAAGAACTCTCTGACTCTTTAGTGAATGTCCATGGGAGTTTTCATAATTCTCCACATCATGGTTGTTCCAAGATGCCCCAATTGATCATGCCAAATTATAAATTCATTTGGATTAGTAAACTTCTAGTTTATAGTGGCATGTGATTCAATTGCGCACTGATTTTAATATAATATAACCTAGAAGAAAGTAAGAATAACTTTCTAATATAACCTTTTTATTTGAATCATGAGTTGTGATATATAAGTACTCATGGTTTCCCTCATTCATTATTTCAATATGATATCTATTTTGGCGAATATCTTTAAAACTTTTTAGAGACTTAGTAGACAATAGTGCATTATTTATTATGAATTTTGTTCCTCCAGAAAATAAAATTATAGCTCTTCTTGAGCCTTCTATCACATTACCTGAGTCAATAATTGTATTAACACATTCTTTTTTTGGTACAAGATGCGTAAAATATATATTACTTTTGAGAATGGTATGCGAACTTGCACTATCTGTAAGGCAAATATCTTCATTACATGTCCTTGCCATTTTCTTCAAAGATAAATAATAATAATAAGATCATAACATAAAATAAGTAAAGGTACATGCACAATAAAATTGTATTCCTGATTGGGACTATTTGTCTAAATAACAATGTATATAAAAATAGTATTATATACTAAAAATTTTATTATTATTATTATTATTATTATTATTATTATTATTATTATTATTATTATTATTATTATTATTATTATTATTATTATTATTATTATTATTATTTAGAACTTGACACATTTAGTGATTTTAAAATCCTTAAACATAAACATCAATATTTTATTAAATATTATTTATATACATCATACTTAAAATTCAAATACATAAGAGATAAAACTTAAAAGAATTTTCTTACATTATTTATTGACATAATTACTTTAATTTTTTATCATTGATCAAATGACCAATATTTTCTTCAAAATCCTCAAAGAAATTAGATAATTCATAATGAATGGTGTAATTTTCAGCAACATTTTTTGAAATAAAATTTGTCTCCTTTTCTTTGTCATATTTTTTCAAGGATGCTTGATAAAGATCAACTAAGTATCTTAGGGTACAATAGGTACACGACTAATAGCCATTTCCACCACAACGAAAATATTTATCCTTTATTGATTTATTTTGTTCATTATTTCTTTTTTATCCTATTTTTGGTGAGATTCTTTCTTGTGAAAATATTTTTTTTCATAATTTTTTTGTTACCAAAACCTTGCCATTTAACTCTCCTAGGGTTATAATTTACCATATTTGCTTTAGAAAATGGGGTGGTGCCAGCTAAGCGTGCTTTATGATTTCTTAAAAGCAATTTATTGTTACATTCAGTAACAAGAAAGTAAGAAATTAGCTCAGAATAATGTCACTTGCAAATAAAAGAGCAACATAGCAGACAAAAGATGATTGACGAACTTGCTATGAAACTAGGAGATGGTAGATCAACTAGATTTTGGAAGAACACATGGTTACAGTCGGAGAAGTTGAAAGACTCCTTTCGAGGGATGGCAATTCATACCCTACCCGCGGGTACCCAATCCGGTCCAACCCGTTCGGGTAGGGTAGACTACCCGACCCGCTGCGGGTAGGGTAAGGTAGGATACGGTCCGGGTATTCCTGCGGGTAGGGTAGGGGTACGGGCTTAGGGTGTATCCTACCCTACCCTATCCACACCTCGTATATAACACATATTTTTTAAAAATTGGGTATATAGTGAAGGAAGTGAGAGTTGAACCCACAACCTCCCTTATGTAATGATTTACAATAAGTGAACAACCACTAAACTAGTTAGTTAATTTAGTAATTTAGAGCATTAGTTTTTTATTTTCTATGTTATTAATATGTATAAAATTCGAAATGATTGAATTTTATATTTACTTTGAAAAAATTTGATATTTCTACGGGTAGGGTAGGGTAGGGTAGGGTAGGGTTTAGAGTTTTAGGGTGCAGGTAAGATTAGGGTTGAGAGATTCTTAACCCGCAAGTAAGGTAGGGTAGAGTTTTAATAAAATTTTCAACTTACGGGTAGGGTTAAGGTAGGGTCCAAACTCATTGCCAGCCCTACTCCTTTCCGAGACTCTTCTTGATTTCAAATAACAAAGGATCCGTAATTGGAGACTGTGGATTTTGGGATGGAATAGAGTGAGTGTGAAATTTCCAATGGAGGAGAAAACTTTGCCAATGGAAAACTGACAGTTTGAATCAGCTGCTTGATATCTTACAAGCTGTGAGATTGATTGCAAGCGTACAAGATAGAGTGGTGCCAAAATTTGACAAGGAAGGTGTTTATACCACTAAGTCATTTGTGTAGGTTTTGCAGGTACAGACTTTGATAGATGATATTATTAGCTACAAGTTCACAAATAGAATCTGGAAAGGACTAGTGCCTCATTGAGTTGAGTTGTTTACTTGGTTTGTGTTACTAGGTCGAGTTAATACAAAGGATCGTCTAAGTAGATTGGACATCATTTATCGGAGTGATAATGTTTGTGTTATGTGTAACAAGGAAGTTAAATCTGTACAACATTTGTTTGTTACATGTGAGTATACTTGGCAGGTATGGTGTGCATGGATTACTCATCTGGGTCATGTTTGGAGCATCCCAAGTTTCATAAAAGAACACTTTGAGAGTTGGAGGACGATGTCTTTGAGAAAAGACGTGCGAAAAATATGGTTAGTGAGATTTTTCTCAATTATATGGAATATCTGGTTGTGTAGAAATGAATTCATTTTTCAGAACAAGGCAACAGATGTGGTGCATTGTGCTGCTAGGTCGTTTTGTTACTCTAGAGAATGGTGCGAAAGCTAATTCATGTTGTTGATGGCTATGCCGGAGATGACATAGGAATTGCATTGTTTTACTTTTCTGTTTTTTGTATGCTCCACTAAGTGTGTTGAGCTTGTTTCTTCTTTCAAAAAAATTTTTTTTTCTCGATACTGCTGTTGTAGGAGCATATTCGAGGAACGGAAGGTCGAGAAAGTTTTCTCTAACATGTCATTATCAGTTATCTTTTTCCCACATAATTTTATTCGTGAGGTAATTCGGAACATTGCTGAATTGTATTCATTTATGAATTTAAAATCCTGTGGATGCAAGTATGTCCACTCCTATCTGGTTTGAAAAAGTATCACTGTCTTTTGATGATTATACATTTCTTCAAGGTTTTTTCACATATCTGCAGAATTATTTAGTGTGAGATATTCAATTTTCAATTTTTCGTCAAGATGACGACAAAGAAATATCATGGTTTTGTCTTTATCCTTCTGAGATGCTTTATTTTCAACCTTAATGGTATCTCCAAGATCCATTGAATCAAGATAAATTTTGGCATTTAATATCTATGATAAGTAGTTATTTTCAGATATATCAAAAGTATTAAATTCAAGATGAAAGAGCTTTGATATAATGAAAATTTATTATCTATGTCATCCTAAATTTTGATTAGAATTGTGTACTGATAAGGTGTTGTAAAATAAATAAATAAATAAATAAATAAATAAATATAAAATAAAGAAGTGTAAATAAAAAGGTTAAATTACACAGTTGGTCCCTACACTTTTAGTGAAATTACAAATTGGTCTCTACACTTTAAAAATTTATAATTGGGTCCCTAAAAAGAATTAAAATTTACAATTTAGTCCTTACTGTTCAAAAAATGTTGATTTAATATAATATTCTCAGCATCTGTTAAAATGAAAAATATGCTGAAAATATTCTGTAAAATCAAATACTTTTTGAATGGTGGGGACTAAATTATAAATTTTAATTTTCTTTAAGGATCCAATTACAAACTTTTAAAGTCTAGGGACCAATTTACAATTTCACTAAAAATATAAGGACCAATTGTGTAATTTAACCAATAAAAAATTCTAGTATTAACATTCACTAATATTATTATCTCAATATAATTGAGATAGTTTATATATATATATATATATATATATGAACTATATGTTGCAGCATACATCTATATAGAGAGAGGTGTTTTATATTGATCTTGTGTATGTATTGTGTGTGATACTTTGACCCCAGCCGCCCATATTAAAAAAAAAAAATCAAATCGTTAATGGCATTCATATCACAACAATATGTATACAGTAAATTTTATGTGTATTTGACAAATTTTGTATGTATACTTAAATAATTATTTAAAAGTGTATGCAAAAAATATCAAAATTCGATTTCTAAAATTTGTCATTTTTAAAAATTTTGGACATTTAACAAAAAAGTTGCATAAAATCTATTTAACGTAAAATAATCAAATTTTAAAAATAAAATATCTTTTTTTTAATTATTATATAAAAATAATTACATCAAAATTCGATCCTTCAATTTTTTTGAGAATATATATATATTGGATATTTTTATTATATTTAAAATATTTTTATTATTAATAAATTTAGAAAATATTTTTCAGAAAATTTGATAATTTGAAAATATAATAATATCACTCCCATTTTTATAATGTAACTTTACGCATGATATTTTTTTATTATATATTTATACAACATTTATAAAAAATATATTTTGAAAATAAAAATGATAATATCCATTCTCTATTTTTAGTATTTACACGCAATTTTATATTGGTTACAAGAGGTGCTACCTGGCATTTACAGTATCCTAGTTGAAGAGGTCTATAACAGCAGTTCCTGCTCTGTTTAGGGAGAGTAGGTCCAAATAAAAAACATACATTCACCTAACCACAACAAAAAGCCTATATGACATAACACACATACATACCCCCTTTACTTTATTTTGTTTCATCTCTTGCCTTTAATATTAGTTTTCTCCCCCTTCCCTTCCCTTCATTGCGCCGGTATACTACTGCTCGTCTGCTCCTATTACTTACTTTCCAATTCTTTAGATATTTAGAGTAATTTACTTTGTTTACAAAATCTATGTAATTTGTTTCATTATAATAATGAGTCTATACTCTATATATGTCAATCCTATATTCCAATTAAATAATAAATAAATATAAAGAGCGGGGTTCCAAAAAGCTTGTTCTTCATTCCCTCCAGGCTTTTCATCAATCAAACTCTCTGCTTACAAACATCCATCTGAATTCTTTTGAGGTTTGACTCAAATCAATTATCGGTTTAGTATCACTCCCTCTTCTCTCTTCTATTACCAAAAACTCCAACGATCGCTCTCTCCCAAAATAAACAAACATTCATTCTTGTTGCACTAGCTAATCTTTCATCTTCTCTTCTCCATCACTACTTAATAATGGTAATAGTGCAACGTCGTAGGAGACCTCTTCTGTTGTGCTTGATCTTGGTTCTATGCATATTGGGACATTGCCATGGATCAAGAACAACAAATTTATTCAAATTGAAGCCAAAGTCTGAGGAGATAAGAGGTCACTTTTTTGGGTTCTTGCCAAGAAGGATGCCATTTCCTTACTCATCTCCTTCAAGGAAACACAACGATATTGGTTTGCAAAGTTATTCTTCAACATCACCCTAATTATAAATTTATGGTCTCTTTTTTATTTTTTATTTTATTTTTTTTTTTAAATGACGAATGTACATGTTACATGGACATGCCATGCCTATAGGTTAGTTTAATTTGTCCGTCTATATTTCGATTATTGTAATGTAAGAACTACGAAGATACTTAGATTAGACTCGTTGGTTTTTTAGTCAAGATGACAATAGTGTTATTTAAGGTTGTTTAAGAGGCAAAGGATGTGATTGGAGCTAATAGATTTATGTTTCGTCTTTTTGGTTTAATTTAAAAGTTAATATCTGATTTTGTGTTCATCATGTGTTTGATTGTCATTTCCATGTACGTGTATGTATTAATAATACGGCATGATTTAGGGTGTGTTTGGGAAACACGTTGGGGAGGAGAGAAGTACGTTTGAGCTTCTTGAAAGTTTTACTTTTTTGTTTGGCCATTTTTATCTTTCTGAACGCAGAAGTGATTCTGCTTCTAAACGCACGTTTAGGAAAAGATAAAATTTGTAGCTTCTGCGTTTCACTTTCATGGTTGCTTGTTGTCTTTGGAAAATTAGATGAAATTTTATTTCTTTTTTACTAACCTTACCCTTCATTTTCTTCTATAAAAAGATACTAGTAACTATTACTTTCATAATAATTTTTTTGTAGTTCTTCTTACTTCTTCATAGTTATTCGTTCCAAATTTTTCATTAAAATAGTTCAAATTTGTTTTAATCACTAGCAAATTAAATATTTCAATTTTTTATTATTTTTAATACTTATTTTTATATTTTAATTTTTATGTTTTTTATTGTATTTTTTACTTATATTTTTTATTATATTTTTTATTTATATGATAAATATTTTTATATTATTTGTGTAGTGTTCTGATTTCTCATGTTATGTTTTTATGAGTTTTTTTAATGATTTATTATACTATTTTTAATATGTATATTTTTTTATGAAATTTTTTTATTTTTGTTTGGTTTTTTATTTATTTTATTGTATTTCTTTTATTCATATGACAAATGTTGTTGACTTTTTTTAGGATATTTTTATTTGTTTATATGAAGTCTTTTTTTTTTCTATCCTTTACTGCATTATATTTATGTTGCGTATGAAATTTTTTATGTTTTTAATTTTATTCATACAAATTTTATTTACTTTTTATTATATTTTTTTGTTCATATGATATTTGTTGTTAATTTTATGAAATTTTTATTATTTCTTATGTGTATGATTTTTTTCTATTCTTTGAAGTACTCTATTTTTATTTTGTATTAATTTTTTTTATTCTGACTTTGAAAAATTTGTAATTGTAATTATTATATACTACGTTTATTATCAAAATTTTGTATAATATAAATTATGATCCTATAAAAAAAGATAAAATAAATAAGAAATTAATTATAAGTAACAACAAAATCATAAATAATGAAAATTTATAGTAAAAAATAATACTAAATTAAAGAGTACTAACAGTACTGAAAAATTATAGAATATTTTTTTTTGACATTATCAAATTTATAGTACTGTCTTTTATATTTTTATTTTTTTATTATATTTATTTTATTTATATGATAAATATTTTTATATTATTTTTTTAGTATTTTGATTTTGTATATAAAAAAAATTATTTAAATTAATGTCTCTTTTAGTAATTTTTCATCTAAAATTGATTTTGAGTAGTATAATCCAAACAACATTTATTTTATTATAATTAATTTTGATATAAAAATTGCCAAACAAAAATCACGTTAACCCAAATTTACTTTTCATCAAAATCAATTTTGCAAAATCACTTTTATACAAACTCCCATTTGCAAACCGAAATCCAAACACACACTTAATGGTTCTGATTATACGGAGTTAATCTTGTTATTTTTCTTTCGCTAATTGATTACCCTGACCTGAGAAATTAAATTACCTGAAATGTACTGAACCTGTGAAATCTGAGATTCTGAATGCAGAGCAATCTGATCGGATCCCACTGAATCAGGGTAAAGCTGATCTCACACCATTATCTGCCCCGGGTTGCGTGTATTCCTTCCTTCCTTTCTTTTTTTCTTTCTTTTTTTCTTCTTGATTTAATTTCCTCCGTATAGTCATTATTAGTTTATAAATTTGTAACCAACGCAGAGTTGATCTCGAATAATATTGCGATCACCAATGATTTCGACTAGCAATCAATTTTCAGAAAATTCTGAACTCATGTATCCTATTAAATGCTCATATATACGTTAATTTGTCTACTCAAGTTCGACGTAATGTATGTTAGCGTAAATTGACTAAATTCATAAAAACATCTAAGAATAAATGAAAAATCAGGAAGATAAATTTAGGAAATTTTATTGTTAATTAGAAGGTAATCAGAAGATATATTCTAGTATAATATAATTAGGGCAAAAGTATCATCATCAGCTAGCTTACTTTGGATATGGACTAGTGATTGGAGTGTCATTGGATTCCACTAAAAAAGAAAAAAAGAAGACATTATGAGAAACAAATTATACATAACCAGTCTTTTAGTCTTTCCACCGCCATATATAGCGGTATTTTCATCATTAGACTTCTCATTTCAATTTGTGTGGCTTCTCACTCGGAAATAATAAATATATACTCCAATTATCTTCACAATATTGTTGCTGGATTTGTACGTAAAACAGCCGATCCATAACCCAACTATTCTAACTATAACGCAATTATCTTTAGTTGAGCGTTAGCGTATTATTTTTTTTTTTTTTTGTTGGTCTTTTTTAGAACACAACACAGCCACACACACTATACTGGAGTTGAATCTCACTTTGGCCCCTGAAATTTTCGAGGTGCCTCAATTTGGACCCCAAAATTTATAATTACCCAATTAAAACCCTCAAATATTGAATCGTGACCCACGTTTGTCCTTGTCGATAGTTCCGTTAACGGAACGCTGATGTGGCATGTTAAGTCGCCAGCGTGTGTATCCATGTGTCACGCAACTTGCCAGGGTGGATTCTTGATGAGTGAATGATGTGGCAAAATTTGAATCAACTCAATTTAACCCCTCCATAGATGATAAAACCCTGCAATGTCATCAGCTTTTATGTGGGAGCAGCTTCTCTTTGTGTGACCTTTTGTCCCACAGTTAGCACAAGAAAACTCCTTGTACTTTCTAGGTAGCTTTATTGCATCTCTCTTACTCTTCTTACTTCCTGAAGGCTCTTCATCTGCATCCTCCTACCTTGAGTGAACGCAGGGGATTTCGTGGTCGGGAAGAACGTGGGGGCTTTCGTGGCAGAGGTGATCGTGGTGGGTTTAGTGGCAGAGGTAGATCAGATGGGGAATGTTCTGGTGGCAGATGGGGATCAGAGAGAGGAGATCGTGGTGGGTTTGGTGGTTCTGGTGGCAGATGGGAAGCAGGGAGAGGAGATCGTGGTGGGTTTGGTGGCAGAGATAGATCAGATAGGGAAGGTTCTGGTGGCAGATGGGGATCAGAGAGAGGAGATCGTGGTGGGTTTGGTGGTTCTGGTGGTAGATGGGGAGCAGGGAGAGGAGATCGTGGTGGGTTTGGTGGCAGAGGTAGATCAAATGAAAAAGGTTCTGGTGGCAGATGGGGATCAGAGAGAGGATTTGGGGCCGAGGCCGTGGAAGGAGTGACCAATCTAGAGGTTGGAGTAGTAGAAGGGATTCTGGTGGGGATGGTTCTTCTGACTGGAAGGAGGGAGATACTGTAGAAGGATGGAAGAATAGTAACAGATCTGGGGCATGGAACCGGGAAGGTGGTGACAAGGATGGGCAGAGCTGAAGTCAAGGAGGTGGAAGTACTAAGCAATGGTCGAGCTGGAGCTCAGGTAGTGGAGGGGCAGCTGGTGGCAGTTGGAATAGCAATGAGTCTAAAGATGGCGCTGGTTGTACTTCCCAAGGAGGCAACAATTCTGGTTGAAAAAAGTCTACTGTTGAAGAGACCAATGTTCAGGAGGGTGGCTGGAATAAGGGACCCAACTCCAGTAATCAAGGCAATTGTTGGAAGTTCAATTCTCGCTCAGGGAGTGAAACCGATGCCACATCTATGGAGGGGTTAAATTGAGTTGATTCAAATTTTGCCACATCATTCACTCATCAAGAATCCACCCTGACAAGTTGCGTGACACATGGATACACACGCTGGCGACTTAACATGCCACATCAGCGTTCCGTTAACGGAACTATCGACAAGGACAAACGTGGGTCACGATTCAATATTTGAGGGTTTTAATTGGGTAACTATAAATTTTGGGGTCCAAATTGAGGCACCTCGAAAATTTCAGGGGCCAAAATGAGATTCAACTCCACTATACTGCGTTAACTTTAATTAGCGGAAGAAGATAGCGCATAACATCCATTTTTGCGGTGCACTAAGCTATTTCATTTAGCTTGACCAATAAAAAAAAAGTATTTCATTTGGGATTTGGTTGCACAAAAGTTTACCCTCGTCGTCGGGCCATCAATTCCTGGAGGTAAAGATTTATTGTAATTGTTATGCAGATTTTTAATAAATTTGAGTTGGTTCGATATTTGTAATATAGAAGTAAAATTTATTCCTCTTTTATAAATATTAATTTTTAAAATATACCAAAGGCCCTACTTTAAATAAAATAAAGGGCATAAAAAAAATAAAACATAAACTAAAATTAAATTACTTAAATTTGAAATTACCAAAAATAGAATGAATGACTTAGAAGAAATAAATGCCTTCAACACAATCAAAAGATTTTGGAATGAAAATAATAATGCAGAATTTAAAGAGAAAAGAAATGACTTTGCAAAAAAAATAAATAAATTGTAAAAGGAGAAATTACAAGACATTGAAAACAAATGTAAAAATATGGACTGAAAGACATAGAAGAAATTCTACATAAATGAATTCGAGACAAACTCAGAAATTTGTTAGAATATGAGTGTGTAAGAATACTTTTTAAAGATAAATTTTAATCTATTGCTTCTTCTGAGCCTCCTTAATTTATAGACCAATTTGACCAATCTTATGCTACTAGATGTGTTATAAGACTAATCTGACCAATCTTATGCTACTAGATGTGACCTTTGAGAAATTGATACGAAACGTGTAACCCAGAGTAAGATAAAAAAATAAAAAAAGGAATTCCTTTACTTCAATTTAATTTTCTAATGCAATAGTTAAGGGAATCACTCTATCTCACCTGTTCACACCCAAGTTTCTCATAAAAATTTTCATTCATAAAACTTAATTCAGAAAGAGTAACAAAGAGTCTTTAAATAAGCTCCTAGAAGATCAACCTATGAAAAAGCCAAATCTTCTTAGATATCTAATTTGAATTTAAATCTCTAAAAATAATTTAATTTAAATCAGATTTAATCTTTATTGGGTTAGATTAAATTTGATTTAAATTTAAACTTTCTAAAAATACTACTAAACAAATCAGAACTAAATCAAATCTTCTAATAAATCCTAACAACAAAACAAACTAAACATAGACTAAAAAGTCCTCCTGAACACGTATCAGAAGTCCAAAAAATGGCTGTTCCCACAAAGTGCAGAGCCAGTAACTGTCATTGTGTAGTACATCATCAATCTTAATATGTTATCTGCCGACCTCATTCTTTGACAAGTTTTGGCAGATCAAAACCCCTCTCTATCGATACCTTCTCTTCAAATTATCCTCTTTTGTAATTTGACCAATAGCACTACAATCTGCAACCTCGTCGACTATCAAATTCTTCGACTAACAATAATCATAAAAGTTTAAACATCTTAACCAATAAAAAAAATGTTATACACTTATAGATGTATAAAAATTCTTTTGTTGTATGAAAAGAAATATAGAAAAATGTTTTTGCTCCAATTAATGCTTAGAGAATTTTAGTGTTTTACAACATACATGAAAACTCAAATTTCTTTAAATCCAAGCAACTTCAAACCAAAGATACTAATAGATGATTGGACGTGGTCAATTAAATTATTATTTAATAATTTTTAACTAATTCACATGAGTGATAAATAAATATTAATTACCAAAATCAGTCTCAAAAAATTTTAAAAGTGAATATGTTAATCTTAAAAAAAATTAATATACAGATCAATTTTTAATATTTTTCTCCATCATACATAACAGTTATTAGTTCATTTTCTAGCATGACTCACTAATGGAGGCCTTATGCAGATTTTTAGCAAAATCTGGGTTAGTTCGATATCTAGTGATCTTGAAGCAAAACCTACTCCTCTTTATGAGTACCAATTTTGAGTTGTGCGCCAAAGATTCTATTTCTTGATCGAAAAGATAAAGAAAAACTTGAAATGTAAAAGAATATAAATGACTTGAAATTAAAGTTGATGAAAACAAATTAAATGGCTTCAAATTAAAGAAAAGCAATAAAATGCCTTCAACAATGTCAAAGGACTTTGAATTCAAATACAATGCAGAAATGTTAAAGACAAGAAAAATATTGCAAAAGAAAGTAAATTTGTAGGAAAGGAAAGATGACAAGGAATCTAAAAGGAATTTAAAAGAGACATGGAAGGAACCCTATAGAAAACAAATCTCTGAGCAAGATCAAAAAGTTCCTGGAGATGTGAAATTGAAGAGTCTTTTTCTGAAAACGAATTCCAACCTCTACTCCCACTACAAAAAAAGGCATATGGCCACGGTTACTAGGAAAAAGGGTGACCATAGTCTATAGTCACGGTTTTTTACCGTGGCCTATTTTCTCGTGTCCATAGGTCTATGGTCACAGTTTTTTTATCTATGGTCATGATTTTTATGGTCACGGTTACAATTTTCAAATTATGACACTTTAGGCCACGTTTTTTCACTGTGACCGTAGGTTAATCTATGGTCACGTGTAAAAACCATGACCATAGCCTTATCTATGGTCACAGTCTATGATCACCCCTCTTGAAAACTGTGACCATAGCCTTATCTATGGTCACAGTTTTCACCATGACCATAGCCTCTATGGTCACCCATCTTTAAAACCGTGACCATAACTTTATCTATGGTCACAGTTTTCACCGTGGCCATAGCTCTATGGTCACCCCTCCTTAAACCGTGACCATAGCCTTATCTATGGTCACCCCTCCTAAAAACCGTGACCATAGCCTTATCTATGGTCATGGTTTTCACCGTAACCATAGCCTCTATGGTCACCCCTCTTTAAAACCGTGACCATAGCCTTATCTATGGTCACGGTTTTCACCGTTGCCATAGCTCTATGGTCACCCCTCCTTAAACCATGACCATAGCTTTATCTACCGTGACCATAGCTTCTATGGTCACCCCTCCTTAAAACCGTAACCATAGCCTTATCTATGGTCACGGTTAGTCTCTATGGTCACCCCTCTTAAAACAGTGACCATAGCCTTATCTATGGTCACCCTACTTAAAACATAATCACGTCCTAAAACGATGATAATCACCAAATAAATCTAAAAATAAGAAATTCAAGAAATCTAAATCATAAAAGTTTTATTATAAGCTAGATATATTTTTAGTCCAAACAACATAAATAAAAGTAGAGCGTAATTATCAATTACATGTAATAACACGTAAAATCTCATTTGAAAAAGTACACAAGACATCAAAATATTACATGTAGATAATTAAAGTCGTTACAAGACTCATTCCATCTCATCCAAAATACAAGTATGAGAATAAAACAATTAGGCAGCACCCTTTCCCTTCTTCTGGATTTTCTTCAGTGCAACCCAAAAGCTTTTGAATTGCTCTTCGCATGTATTGGATTGCAAACTTTACCTATAACATTAAAAATCAAACAAAATCAGCTTAACAATAGTAAAACTATTACCAAATTTTAATTCAGCATTAGTTATAAGTATAAAAACAACTATATATACTCACAGTGAACATTGGAAGACGAACTTTATATGTATTTACAAGTTCCATCTTCAAATCAACCAAATCAGAGAATGGACTATCTAAAACCATCCCTGCAATTGACGGATCCTCAACTCCATACATAAGGCTGAAGAGAGTCACATAATTAATGGCATGATATACCGGTCAAAATGATAAGTTGAATCCTTACATGCACTTAACAAGGAGAGAAAATTTGATTCACATCAGAACAAAAACATACATGAGTTTCCAATTCAACAAATAAAATTACTTAAAATAATTTTTGCTCATGAATATAATATGAAATTCTTAGTGCTACAGAGATACAAAAATCTACTTCTCAAGAATCACAATGATGGAAACACCCTCTTTTACAAGCCATTTCAACTACCATATAATGGACTGTAATCCCTTTACGTTTTATATGATCCTTAGTTCCTTACAAATAACTACAAAATCTTAATGGAGGAAGTATTTAACAAATTAATGAGATTTCTTCTGTGGCAACTAATTATGACAATGCATTAACTGTGAAATAAACCCAAGTTTTTTTCCTTACAAACCCATTGTTTCTTAGCAAGCCATTTCTAACCCTTCTTCCAAAGAAAAAGGTCGAAGCTAGAAAGTGAATGATAAAAGCCTACCTAGTTATAGCTCCCATTGAGATACAAATCCAACAAAAAAAAATCTTCTATTGGAATTTAAATGTGAGAATTTGTGTCATCCTACTATAGCTTTATTTTTTAAAACTTAATAACTAAGTAATTGTTTCATGCTGACATTTTAGGTAAGGAACACATTGTGTGGCATCCAAATATAATTTCAAGAGATGAAAAAACAAGTTACAAAACTGTATATCTTTTAGCATAAAGCCATAACTCCACAATAACTATCATGTTCAAGCATATATCTACAAGTCCTAATGTCTTACAAGTTATAATATCCAATCTACGCTGAAATTTATTAGCTCTAGACTAAGTTTATAGGTTCATGATCCTCATTTAAGCCAACAATTGGCTGCCTAATCATTCACCCTTTTGCCACGACCTTTTATGTTCATGGAAAATTAAACAGAAGAAGAAATAGATTTACATTCTCACATAGCTAACATTAAAAAGCTTTACTGAAATTATAAAATCTACTTTTTCATGTTTACCTCTACATCCTTCCGTTGATACCATTTTCCTCTCAGCATGAACTCTTAATCCAATAAATCACTCTTAGGATCATATTCAGCTCTGCACCTCGCCAATAAAAATGAAAATAGAGCAAATTAGCAAGGGAAGCACCCAAATAATACAAGTCAATACAGCTTTCTAAAAATTATACAGAAGACAAGTGCATAATAATGATAATATGCATAATTTGGTCACAAGGCCAACATTTCAAGAGGATATCTCTTAGCATTATGGCTTGGAAAAGCTTTTTCTTTAAACCAGTGTTTCTATTTATACCAATATAATACTCAACCACTTAGAGATAAAACGACAAATACCTAAAGACTAGAGTTATCAAAATTTAGGATCTGGTAGTTACATATTATTCCATTATCCATTATATAAAACTATAGATCTCACTTTCATAAAATTGACAGCAATAAGAAATTGAATACTAAATAAAAACAAATCAGATGGTGACTAAATTTCAGATGTTCATTCAGAAAAGAAAGAAATGGCATGCCTCATAAGATTGTCTAAATGGGAGCAGGACTTATAAAATTGCATGATCTAGTTATCCACAACACAAAAGAATATATTACTAGCACAAAATATAGTGTGTAAGAGATTCTTTTTTATTATTGTTATTTATATATTTTAAAAGGAAAGTGAAAAACGAATACCTGAAAAATCAGGAAACTAAGAAGTAAGAAGTTTCCCAATGAATACAAGAAGGATGGTGATGTTGGGGGTGGAATTTGCGACAGAAATCCCCAAAGGAAAAGAGGCAGAATTTGAGGAGTAGCACTGGTGGCCCTGGCAGCAAGGACACGACACTGATTCACCTCCAGGGACAGCGAGCTCCACCGGTGGCGACTAGGTACGGTGTGGGTGATGGAAATCGGCTCCCCTTCTCTCACGAGCTTCACTGGCTTCCATCAATCTCTCTCAGTGCCGCTCTCCCTTTCTCTTCAGTTCGCGTTCTAACAACGATGGCGGTCTCCATAGCTGCAACAACAAGGCGTGACAGTGACGGCGTGAGACAGCGCCCCTCCTCCTCTTCTCTCGCGCTGGCTTTCTCTCTTTCTCTTCTTGTCTGCAGTCGTGCTGACGAAGAACCCAACAGCGACAACGAGTGATGGCCCATGATGAGAGCGGCGACAGCTCCACGGTGACGAGCTGGGCGCGACGCTGGCACGCTCTTCTCCCTCTCCTTCCCTTCTTCTTCTCCCTCGAGCTCCCCCTATTTCTCGTTTCCTTCATTTTCTGAACATGTGTGTGCGTTGTGTTTTGATTTAGGGTTTGGGGAATTAAGGTTTTATTTAGAAATTTTAGAGTTAGAGTTAAATATATACGAGTAATATAACAATTTTATAAAATATTTGTGATAAAATAACAATCTAGAATTTAAATATAATATTGTAAGGATTCTTTTTAGAACAGATAAAATTTCATTTATCAAGATATCATTGAGTTTAAATAATTATTTCTAATTTAAATTATAAAGTAAACATACTAATTACATTTTATAAAATACAGTTAAATTCAAAATATCAATTACCTAAATTAAATTATATGACCTTTCATTATTTTTTCATCATAACTTTAATTTAATTTATATAAAATAACTAATTAAAATAAAAATTGTACATAAATATTAATTGACTTAAATCTAAAGTATTTACAAAAATCCATTCAATCATTCCTAATAAATTAATCTCTAACTCTAAGAACTCAATTTAATAAATAAACCATAATTTATTCATAATAAAAATTTCTTAAATTTAATTATATAACACTTCCATTATTAAGTTATTAAATCATTTTTTATGTTATTAAGTTTTAAATCTTTTTTAATTTTAAATTAATAGGATTCAACTTAATTTTTTATTTATAAAATTAAATTTAAAATTTTAATATTTAAAATAAATCATATAAAATTATTATCAGTTTTTAATTATTAAAATTTTTAAAAGATAAAATATTTAAAATTATAAAAAATACATAAAAATCTTAATTAATTTAAACTCAAATGATTAAAACTGTGACCATAGACATCTTTAGGTCACCCCCGAAAACCGTGACCATAAACCCTTTTAGGTCACCCTTTTGAAAAACTGTGACCATAGACCCCTTTAGGTCACCCTCAAAATCATGACCATAGACCCTTTTAGGTCACCCTTCCGAAAAATCGTGACTATAGACCCTTTTTTGTCACTGTAAAAAACCGTCACGATAGACACCTTTAGGTCACCCCAAAAACTGTGACTATAGACCCTTTTAGGCCACCCCCAAAACCGTGACCATAGACCCCTTTAGGTCACCCCCCCCCCCAAAATCGTGACCATAGACCCTTTTAGGTCACCCTTTTTTCAAAAACCGTGACCATAGCCCCTTTTTTGTCACTGTAAAAAACCGTGACCATAGACCCCTTTAGGTCACCCCTAAAACTGTGACCATAGACCCTTTTAGGCCACCCCCAAAACCGTGACCATAGACCCCTTTAGGCCACCCCTCAAAAACGTGACCATAAACTATTTTAGGCCACCCCCAAAACCATGACCATAGACCCCTTTAGGTCACCTCCCAAAACCGTGACCATAGACCCTTTTAGGCCACCCCCAAAACCATGACCATAGACCCCTTTAGGTCACCCCCCAAAACCGTGACCATAAACCCTTTTAGGTCACCTTTTTTTGAAAAACCGTGACCATACCCCTTTTTGGTCACTGTAAAAAACTATGACCATAGACCCCTTTAGGTCATCCCAAAACCGTGACCATAGACCCCTTTAAGCCACCCCCCAAAATCGTGACCACAGACCCTTTTAGGTCACCCTTTTTTGAAAAACCGTGACCATGGACCCTTTTTGGTCACTGTGGTAACGAGCCTCGAAAATTGATCTCCTTTCAGTACAGCGGATCATTTTGGCTCCTTCAATTGTGGTTAAATACAGTTTTTGAAAGGTTCATGGAAGTCGATGACATCCTGATTTTAGCTAAACAACCCATCGAAGGCATCCACTTTGCATCTGTGAAACCAACTTTTCCTTGTCCCAAAATCGGAGATCTTTTCTAGGCAGTCTTCACCAAATTCTACCATGCTAAAACCTTTCAGAATGGGGAGCTTAACATTGCACCTTTTGTCGATCACAAATGTAGTCCCACTTGGTTTCGAGTACCAAGAATTTTGAAGGACAATAATGAGAAGGTGCAATGCTCAAATGACAGAAACTGGAGCAATTATATTGCCATCCAAGTTTTCACTACTGGCATCCCTATGTACAAGAAAGACTAATATCGAGTCACTTTACATGCTCTCCATTTTGTGGCTCGACAAATGGAATTTTCTCAAGCCTTACCAGCTCCATTTAGTTCAAAATTATCAAGTCAACTGGGTCAAAAAGTCTACAACTCCATGTCACTTATAACTCGGGAATTGAAACACAACAAAGGTCGTTGATCTAAGTACGAAGCGATCGACTTTGTCCCGAATTGATATGTGACCAAATCTTTTCTTTTTTGGTGGCAAAAATATTATTCTCAATATAATCGTAGCCTTGAAGAAATTCTTGAAGGTATGTTGAGGGTTTGTCCAAGCATGGGTGAAAAGCCTACCTCTATTGTTGTCTCAAAGAGGAAAGAAGAATCCTCAAAAGCTTCAAGAAAAAATTTGAATGCCTCAAAAGCTTCTTTTGCAGCATTGACTTTGGCAGAGGTTTTGAAACAAATAATATTTCTATTAATTTCTATACTTATATTTCCAATTGAGGTTTTTGAAGAGTTTTTTTTAGGCTAAACAACAACATACCAGTAAATTTGTTAAATCCCCTTCAGAAATCCAAGTACTACAACTTCTCCATCAAACAATGAAAGTTTAGAGGCTGACCCTGAAGATGTCTCTTCCAGTTCTTACAACTTAGTGGATTCTAAAGCTACCAAGGTATTTCCACTTTCTTTTATCTCATATATATAAAAAAAGTACAACCCCTTTATCGAAAGGTTTGTATGCAGGAAACAACTCCTCCTCCTCCAAAGAAAACTAGTACTAGCCCCACCATTCACCAATTATCTTTCACATCTTCTAGTACCAACTCAACCCCACCAATCAATACTGAGCCAAAGAAGACAAAAGATGTTGAGACAAATCTATTGCAAACTGGAGTTGTCATCGAAGCTCTATCGACCACACATGATGTCATTGTGGATATTCTTTCTGACAAGGTTGAACTCACATCCTTTGCACAAGATCCAATTTTCCACGTGCTTCAAACTGGAGTGCAGAAGTTAATAACCAAAGGGAAGAAACTATTGATCTCAGCCAGGGAGATGAAGTTTTGAGTGAGCTTTTTAAAGTCATCTCAAAGATCTCCAAAGAAAAAGAAACTAGGCTATCAAGTTCTAAGAACAAATCAGTTCATCTAAATCAGAATCCAAAAGTTCCTAACCTTTCTGAAGGCACACATGATTCAAATGTAAGAAAATATCTCATTGATCCTAGTGTTCTCGATCTCCTTCAAAAACTAAAACTTCTGCTTGTCAATCCTGTTAAAGAATGGTTCTCATAAGATGGTCTTAATGCTGCAGTTAACTAGATTTTGAGCTCTAATATTTCCCTTCAAGATCCTTCTGATCATATCAAACCACTTGTATCTTTTATCAATCACACCAAAAAAAACTTTTCTCATGTCAGAACGAGCTTGAGCTCCATCGAAAAGTAATGAAAGAGGTTAAAGATCGATGTGTTAAGGTTAAGGTTTCCTTAGCTAATAGAAAAAAGAAAGTATTAGATTAGGAAGCTCATCTTATCGAGGCTTCTTCCGAATTGAATCAACTAATTAGTAGGAAAAATGAGCTCAAAAAAGAACTTTCTGAAACAGACAAAACAAAGCTCTTCTCCAAAAACCTCTCAACAAACTCCAAAGTATAAAACAATTGCTCAACAAAGAAGTCTTTTCTTTATCAAAGGAAAAAGATGATATGGACAATCAAACTCTCCAACATCAAACTGCAGAAAGTAAGCAACCTCAAGAGCTTCAATTACTCGCGCAAGATCATGCAAAGATAAAGGAGTAGCTGGACCAACTTTTACAACTCCATGAAGGCTAAAGGCTTGGAATGCCAAGTTTTTTTTGTAACTAAGATTCCTTTTGAACTCGTGATACTTTGAATTTATTTTAACTTTAGCTTCGATCTTAATTGACATTTGCCAACCATTGATACCACTTTAAATACTTTTCATTGAGTAAATTTTGACTCCAGTATCAATATGCTTAATTCGATATGCAT
Organism: Arachis stenosperma; assembly: GCF_014773155.1. Taxonomy (NCBI): domain Eukaryota; kingdom Viridiplantae; phylum Streptophyta; class Magnoliopsida; order Fabales; family Fabaceae; genus Arachis; species Arachis stenosperma. The sequence continues at coordinate 104,482,625 of NC_080386.1, read as the reverse complement.
TTCTTGAATATAAATTGGTCACTTGGAAAGGCCATTCCTAACTAGGAGACCATTTTCCATAAACTCTCTATTTTTTATCAATTGGCAAAATAACTTTAAAAACTAATTCACCAATAACAAAAACTTTTTCTTTTACTCATCGATTATATATACGAGCTATATTTTTCTTTTGATGAATAAGATGATCAAGTGCTAATATGTGCTTGTTATCAAAATTATTCAACTCATCAAATATTGCATTTCAATAAAATTCAACTGGTAATTCCTCTTGTCGTATCACCTTTATGGTACTAAGATTGATTTTAAAAGGTAAACTGCATCATGACTATAAACTAATTTACAAGGGGACGTTTTTGTTGCGCCTCTTGGCGAATTTCGATAAGCCATCAACACTTCACTCAACTTTTTTCTGCCAAATGTGAGGTTTTTGACCAATTTGCTTCTTAATCAAATTATTTAAAATTTTATTTGCAACCTCGACCTAGCCATTTGTAAGAATCGGATTTTTCACAGATAAAATCATTTAAGTGCCCAAATTAAATTCCAGAAAATTAGCATGAGAATTTCGGAATTTAAATATAATTTTTGGACTCAATAGGTCCTTCTGAGTCAGAAAATGTGTTTTCTGCAAAAATCGTGAAAAACCGCGAACCGACAGTCGAACTGGTTGAACCGGTTCAAGCCTTTCCGGTATTGCACGAGAAAAAGTAAAAACAGTCGAGAACCTTAGAAAAATATTAGAGATAGAAAACCGGGCGTTAGTGTTAAAGGTTTGACCCAAAGTTGGGCCGAACGGGCTAAAAAACGCTAACGGGTTGAACCGGGCCCAAGTCCAACATATATAAGGTCCATTTAATGAACCCCATCAGCACAACACCCTCCTAAACACTACACACCCAGCTGAGAAGAGAAGAGAGAAGAGACTCCATTAACACTATTCACATAGAACTTCTCAAGCTCATATATTGAGCTACGGAGCTCCGATCGCCACACTGTTTGTGGCCACGCGTTCCTTGTGGAGAGCTCTACAAAACCCACCCAAGAAAGTAGTGACGTAACCACAAAATCTTTTTTGTTCTTCTCTCCAAAATTTCAAAAATATAGGGCTTTTGCTTATGTGAGATTTTGTGATTTTGGGTGTTTAGGTTCACTCTAACCTTTGCTTAGCATTGGAGTTTGACTTCCAAAGTTATTGGAAAAGGTAAGAGGCATTGAGCCCTTGTGAGATTATGTTTATATTGAGTCCTAGTTTAATTTATGATGGTTTATGTATATATAGCTTATTTGTTGTGAGTTTGGGAGCTTTTAGAGCTTGTTGGTGCTTGTTCGAGTCCTTTTGGAAGCGTGCTTGTGCTCCATTTGGGGTTTTGGATATATTGAAAATCGGCCAAGATATGATTTTGGTTTTTTCTATGTAGTATATAATATTCATGGACACTTAGGCTAGTTGACCCTAAGATAGGATTGAATGTTGTTGGTGTATGAATGATTATATGTGAATTGATGTTAATTGTTGGTGTCATTGGAATATTGTGGTTAAGGATGATTATGGGGAATTGTTGGTGTTAATGAGTAATGATGATTAGTGTTGTTGATGAGGTTGTTGGTATTTAATGATTGATGATGAGTAATGAGGTTATTGAAATTTAATGATTATAAAGGTTAATGGGAAATGTGTGATTTATTGTTGTTGATGAAGGTTGTTGATGTGGTTGATAAATGGCTATATTGATGTTGATAGTATGATGTTGGAGTTTGATGTTGAAATTACTAATGATGATGGTTAGTAAGGGTATTATTATGTATTTGATAGTGAGAATTGATGATTATATTTGGTGGAGAGGTAAATTCGAGTATGACAAATGATAAATTCTAATATGTGAAAGAATTAATGTGGTTTTGGTTGGTTTGGGTTATGAAAGTTGGTAAATTGAGATTCTTGTGAGTTTTGGTAAGAGTTGACTTTTGGTGAATTTTGTCCGATCATAACTAATGCCTTGGTTTTCAAAATCTATTGAAACTGCTAGTTTAGAATTAAAGTTTATTGAAAACTCTTCGAATCGATATAAAGTATGTAAAAATTAGAATTTTATAGAGGAAGTTATGATCATTCAAAGATTGGTGTAAAAATCTGAAATTCTGCAAAGTTGCAGAATTTCATGATTTCTGATGTGTACGCATGCACACCATTGCAAAAATTTAAATCTGTGCACAGGCACAGACCTGTGCATCTGCACATGCAGAGGGAGGCTCACGGTTTGCAACGTTATCACAGCTTGTGCGTGCACACACCAATGAAGAATTACAACCTGTACATATGCACAGCCCTGTGCGCATGCACACGTTGGGAAGACTAGTCTGTTAGGGGCGCTTGCATAGGTTGTGCGAGTGAACAGACTTTACATATTTTAGTACCTGTGCGTACGCACACCCCTGTGCGTACGCACACTTTTAAAATCTTCCTAGGCGTGCACACACACACTCCTGTGCATCCGCACACGCCCTGTTTCACAAATTTAAACTTTGTTTTCAATTATTTCACCTTCCCAACAAGGTTGTAAACTTCTATAACACCATTTTAAGGCTTTTGGGCTTAATTTTGAGTATGGAAATATGGGAGATAGGCTAAGGGTTCAAGTTATGATTATTATGAAAAATTAGAGAAACGAAGGCTTAGATTTCTGGTGTACTGAGGATGGGTTGGCAGAGTGAGAAGAGGAATGGAAATATGAATTGCCAGTGGTTGAGATGAGTCGAGGACTCTGAAGGAAATGATGGATCCATGTGATATTGAAAATATTTTCTGAAAACCACTAATGTATCATTTGTATATTGAGATTATGAGACGCTATGCGCCCGGCAGGGACGGCGGCTAATCCCTCCTGTCGAGGTAGCGGCGGCGACGTAAGGACGGTGGTTAATCCCGCTTACGCTTAGATGTGAGGTCGGTGGCAATAGTATCCCACTCGCATCCCTTCGAATCAATAGAGCGTACAGGCGCAAAATTCTGGATAGTGATCCGAGCACTATATCTCGGGGGTTCCCTTATAATGATTCCGAAGGGCAACATCTCCATGGAGATGTGTCGGGTTGGCAGTTGAACCGACAATGTGATATCACAGCCAGTAGAACAGGCATTCATCATATGCATTTTCTATATGTTTGTATGCTTTGCCGACCTGATATTTTTTTCTTATCTGTATAACATGTCTAATTGCTATTTGATTTAATTGATATATATGCTTCTACTTGTGTTTTACTTGTATTGTATACACTTGTATTTTCTACTGGGATTGAGGAGGTTTGGAAGGCAGTGGCGATGGGATCGCATGGAGGATAGGTTGGTGAAGGTTGTGGGATAGTGGTGTTTGGTTAGAGTAGAAATCCTTTAAGATAGATTACCCTTTTGATATGCTAAGGTTTTAAGTTTGTTAAGATTTTACATATTATGCTTTATTGTTTAGTATGCCATAAGATTGAATTTGTGATGGATATGAAGTCTAGGATTGCCTCTAGCGTTCTGGGGTCTTATATCCTACATCACTGGGCACTGTTACCATACTGAGAACCTCCAGTTCTCATACCATATTTCTGTTGTATTTTTCAGATGCAGGTTTGGTTGGTGACAGAAGCGGAGGATCCAGATACTTTTTGAGTCTCTTTGATTTATTTTGTTTATATATATCTCTCACTTTTGTATTTTGTTGTGCCTAGAGGCATGTATTGAGAGAACAAAACTTGTATAAGTCATTTTAAACTTCAGTTTCCTCTTTGTCTGTATATTTGGCAAGTCGGCTTAAACTCCGCGAGCCGTGGCTAGTTTCTTGTGATATTACACTATTATACTATTATCCTTGATTATATCATATCTATTTCTTATGCTTTTAGTTAGATGCTTCGCTAGTACGTTTTGCGCTTTTAAATCCTGTTTTTGAGCTGTACCTTTCATCAGGCTTCTAGATAATATTATTTCTTCCCTATATATATACATATGTATGAGCTTAGAACTGTCGTAATCCTTGATTAACCTTTGCTTTACGATGCGAGATAAAGCTTAGGCTAATTAGGGTATTACACCATTTGCTTGCGCATAATACGGCATTGAAGTTGCCATAGTTATACTTCTTGATGTTGCTAAACTTTTAATAGGTTGGCCTGTGAACATCGTGCCTTGATCAGTACTTAGAGTTTGAGGAATTCCAAATTGATGTATTATATGTTCTTCTATAAAATCAATAATCTCGCTTTGGCCAACCTCAATTAAAGGAATAACTTCAACCCATTTTGTAAAATAATCAATTGCTACTAAGATAAACTTATGATTTTTAGATGAAGGACGATGAATCATTCCGATCAAATTCAAAACCCAACCTCTAAATGGCCAAGGTTTTATAATCGAGGGTAAGTCAGAAGCAAGAATCTATTGTATTATCCATGTTTCTGACACTCTTGATATGCTTTTGCATAATCAATATAATCTTTGACCACAGACGGCCAATACACTTGATCAAGTCAAAGTACCCACTTCATTCTTTCACCAACTTAATGGGCACCACATATACCCTCATGGACTTCACCAAGAGAAATTATTTTTTCAGACTGACTCAAATACCTCATGAGACTTCTTTCGATGTCTTTTTTATACAACTCATCACCTATTACCACAAAATTAATTGCTTTTAATTTAACTATTTGATCAACTTGCATGTTAGGATCTTTTAGATATTCTGTAATTGGTTTCTCTAATCATCATCATCCCACTCATCAATGACTAAGATTTCTCTTTCTTCGATAGGAGTAAGGATTTGTTGCACTTGTATCAATTTTCGTAAGGTCTTAGGTAAAAATTTATACTTCGATGTAATTTGGACCAACTCATTAGCAACTTCATTTTGAATCCTTGGAATGTGAACCAAAAATACTTTTCAAAAAGATACCAACAATTTCTATACTGTCAATAAGTATTTTTACAATTTTTCATGCTTACATTTGAATTGTTTCGACAATTTCTTTAAGACTAACTGAGAATCTCCCAATATCTGAACATTCAGTGCCCCTTGTTAACCAAAATTTCTACACCTAATACCAAAACTTCATAATCAACTACATTATTCGAACAAGGATACTTTAATTCAAACAAAAATTTTGATGGGATTCCCTTTTCAAGATATAATTAAAATGCCGACACCAGCTTCGTCCTTGTGTTTCGACCTATCAAAATATAGCTTCCAAAGTTCAGACTCAATATCAATAATATTTGCTCCGTAGTCATTAGGATTGTTCTGCCGATTAACCAAAAAATCTGCAAGCAAGCATCCATTTTCCCAATTGACTTCTTAATATTGGGTAAGACAACATATACTTAACCAGATCAGTTTTTGCAATAACTTGAATATTTTTTGCAACCATATAATACTTTAATTTTGTACAAGCATAATAAAGGAAAAGGCACAGTTTTTCAATAGCAGAATATCCTGTTTCGATATCAGACAACACTCAACTTAGGTAATAAATCGCCCTTTCACGCTCCTCCTCATTGTTTTGAGCCAGCATACAACCAATATAGTATTTGTTGAAGCTACAACATACAATTTTAAAGGTTCGACAAGACGGACTGTTTGCCATTACAGGTGCTTTCGATAAATAATCCCTAATTGGATCAAATGCCTGTTGATGTTCTTTCGTCCACAAATATTGGGAATTGTCTTTAAGTTTCACTAAAGACGAGAAGATACGAGTTTGACTAGATAGATCCTCAAAAAATTCACTTTCTTTAAGAACGATTGAACCTTTTTTTTTACGAAGGGGGTGGTTAATTTAATTTAAAATTACTTTTGCTTTATTTTGATCGATAGCAATTCCTTTCTTTTATACTACAAACTCTAGGAAATTTCTTGCTAAAACTAGAAACGCACATTTCAAAGGATTCATTTTAAACATTTCTTTCACATGGTTTGAAATGCTTGGCTTAAATGATCAAGATCTTAATCTATTGAATTTGACTTTACCATTACATCGTCGATATATATTTCCATGAACTTTCCAATATACTCGTGGAAGATCGTATTTATGGCACGTTGATATGTTATCCCAGCATTCTTTAACCTAAAAGGAATCATTACCCATTCATAAGTTCCCAAATCACCAGGACATCGAAAGACTATTTTCGATACATCGTCCTCGGCCATAAAAATTTGGTTATAACAAACAAGAATATCTATCCATGAAACTCAAAATCTCATTACCAGCTGCAAAATCGATTAACATATCCGCCACAGCCATAAAATATTCATCATTAAGAGTAGCATTGTTCAAATCATAAAAATAAATGCAAACACAATGTTCCATTCTTTTTCATTATTGGCACAATGTTCAATACCCATTCAACATAACGGGCTATTCAAATAAACTTTGCTTTGATTAGCCTTTCGATTTCTTCTTTAATTTTAAGATTGATTTCAAGAGCAAAACATCGGGGTGCCTATTTCACAAGTTGAGAATATGGTTCCAATGTCAATCTATGTTCGACTAACGAACAATCTAGACCAAGCATTTCATCGTAGTCCCAAGAAAAAAAATCTTTGTATTCGACCAGTAAATCAACCAGTGTCACTCAAAATTGTTCATCAATATTTTTACAAATATATGCAGGTCTGAAATCGCCATCCATCCCTAAATTAATTTCTTCAAGTGGCTCAACTTTTTTCGATATGACTGTCATTAACTGAGGATTTTTTAAACCTAAAGGCTCCAAATCATAAATACAATTGAAAGAAAGATAAACTAGATCATATGAAGAAAAGCAAACTTTATTATTGACTAAGTCAGCAATCGAATCATTTACAAAACTGAGATCTTTAGATATATCAATGGCAGACTGGTCTATATTCCTAACCCTAGGAATGGAAATACATGTAGCATCTAAGACAACTAGATTCGATTTTAGGAATCGAAGCTATACTAGAAATCAAAAATACTTAATTTAAATTACTATCTGATTCAACTTCATCAGAAGAATCCTTCCTAACATGAGAGACACTTGAACTATCTAAATAACTTTTTAAAGAACATAAATAGTTCAATATGTTTTGTTTATCAGCTATGACAAGATACAACCGAACTAAGTGATCGACCTTTACTCCCAACCAATCGGTGTGTAATCAAGCTTTGGGTGTCGTAGCTTCACATTAAGCCCTTCTGAAGTTAAAAAACAACCTTCACAATTATAATAATTGAACATTCTGTCAACATTAAGTGGCTTTAATTTGTCATTATAAACCTTAAATTCAACTTGCATTTGCTTTACATAAAAACTTGAATCTACTTTTATCACTTCAATTTTTTCTTCATCAGTCCAAAGACGGATACTTTGGTGCACAGTCGTAAGGTACAGCCCCAACACCATGAATCCAGTCCTGGCCTAGCAAGGCATTATAACTATCCTTTGATGGGACTACAACAAAAACAGTAGTTTGAGATGATGATCCTACTTGAACTTGAAGAGCTATCAAGCCTTTTGCAGGTGTTGATACCCCACCATAGTCAATCATTGAAATATTAGTAGGAATCAAATCATCGAAGTACTTCCCAACTTTCATTAATATTCTTTCTGGCAACAGATTAATCGCTGCTCCTCCATCGACCAATATCTTGTTTATGCATATACCGCTCATACAAGAAGTAATGTGTAGAAGTCGAAGATGTGACTTTTGCTTTTCAGTTGACTTTTTGAAACATCCCAACTCTTCCTCCTCACATACAAATATAAAAGCCTATTCATCTTCCGCATCATAATCTTCACTCAAATCTCCTTCATATTCTCCCAAATACTCTGTTAGTATGATAGAGATAGTGCCCACCATATCTTTATCTCCTTCAACGAAATATTCCTTATCAAGGTCAACATCTTTTTCCTTAACTTCATTCAAGATGATCGTAACAGACTTGCCCTTCTCTATTTTAGCTGGAGAAAGAATTCATTTAGGATAAGTTTCCCTATCAGACGAAAGCCTATACAGGTATGAAAAGAGGGAGTTGCCTTCTTATCTATTGAAGTCGATGGTCTTCTTGATATCATTTGATGTCCAAATCTCCCACCTCGATTTTCTCTGGCCCTTCCTCGATAATAAGAGTAACGGCCTCGATTAAAGCCTTGATGACCTCTTTGAGGTTGACACCTATATTGCACATCTTGACTGCGAAATTCTTGACAATTCTTAATTCATTAAACTCCCAAGGCTTGTGAGTGACTCAGCAAAGGAGGAAAGTTTCCTTGAGGATTTCGAGAACTTTGACCTTCTTGTCTTCGAGAAGGATGACTTTAACGAATTTGTTCTTCCTTATGAGCCAATTCTTTTTTATTCTTTCCTTCTCAAAAATTGTTGCAGCTTCAGCATCGAAAACAGCATCCCATCAAGGACATATAGAAACATCTCGATCTTTTAATTTTTACTGCATCAAGAATTCTAGCAATCCCTCACCAACACCAGGATATACTGCACGCACATTGGTTTCAAAGTCTCCTAAAGCAGAATTGAACTCAAAGGAAGTAAAGCCAGCTATATTGACCCCCATGAAGTGAGGCTCAGCAAAATTTGCTCCAATGTCGAAGAGATCAGTGTAAACCTTCATATCTTTTTTACCATCATCAAACTTCAATCTTCCTTCCATAATTGCTTCTTGAATTAGGTTCCTGAAACGGGCACAATTATTAGTTGAATGGCTAGTTGCTTGATGAAATTTACAATAAGGCTTTTCTTTCAAATCTTTTTATGTCTTGCCTTCTGGAAAAACTAATTGTTTATCTTTAAGCAACACATCAAATATTTGTTCCGATTTCAAAATATCAAAACTATACTTTTTTCACTCTTATATTTCAAATCATTAGATTTTTCGACATTTGCAATTTTCTTAAGCAAAGAACAAATATAAGGTGGACCTTTCTTTAATTCAACCAAATCAACTTCAGAAAATTCAACATCAAACTCTTCACTCGAAGAACCCATTTCCACATAGGACACCTTTTCTTTTTAAGCAAAAAATTTACTATATACTTTTTCTCATTTCTAAGTTTTTCTTTTTCTTTTTTTTTCTGAAGAATTTCTACTTGACGAGCCCTTTCAGCCAAATGAGCTAAATCGGGTACATGTACATTGAGCAATTTTCGACGCATATAAAATCCTAATCCCATGGTAGCTATCTTTATCACTTCACTTTCAAGAAGTGAAACATAGCATCAACTTCTGGCATTCTTAAATCGAATCATAAAATCTTGGATTGACTCTCCATCATCACGTTTTAAAGCAACTAAATCTGTAATTGTCACATTCAACTCACCTCTATAAAATTGAGAATGAAAAGCACTTTCTAACTGTATCCAAGTTACAATCGAATTAGGTCTTAAATTTGAAAACCAAATAAAAGCATTCTTTGTCAACGAAGAAGGAAAGAATTTCATTTTCAAATTCTCATCATTTGTCAAGTTGCCTAATTTGATCATATATCGAGCAACATGCTCAGTGGTTGATTCACCCACTTCTCCTACAAATTTTATTATTATCTTAGGATTCATAACACCCCTAAGCATTTCTGCCATCTGCACTACAACAAAGAAAGCGGAAAAAAATATGGTTGATTCATAAATCCCACATTGATTTCGACCATATTAAGAATATCTTCAACTATTCTTGTCACTTAATAACGTTCACCTCGTTGATTAACACGCATCGTGGCTAACACTTCATCTGCATTTTGACCACGCCGAACTACATAATTCACATCTTCACCAAGATTTATATTATCATCTCTATTCCTAAGAGTATTCCCCAAATCTTCTGGATCCACTTCTCCATTTCGACGATCACCTTCATCATAATCAACTATTCGAGCAATTCGTTCCGCTTGTCTAGCCAGATGCTCGAATTTTGTTTCATGAGCAGCTATCATGGGGTTTAAGATAGTGGTCATCTATTGAGTCAATAAGTTGACCAAATCATGATGACTCTCATCGACATATTGTCGAACTGCTACTATCGAACCCAAACTATTCAATGTTGACCCTATCTGACAATCGTGGGAGAATTCAGGATGGTGTATTGGTGATTGATTATTAACCGCTCCCTATGCATTTTCAAATCTAATTGGAAGCACATAGCCACTCATGGGTGGAGTGTAACTAGGAGGAAGACCAAAAGGAGGCCACCCAGCGGTTATAGGAAGTTGTGTTTATGTTTGAGAAGTTCATGGGCGTTGATTGCGCCCATTATTCCCCAAAGGCAGATTAATAACTGTCACATTTTTCCCAGACCCAACTCCTGGGTTTTGGTTGCTACTTTCTATATGTGACGCCAATTCTACAGTAGTTTGAGCAACTACTACAGGAATATGATCATTCGTAGATAATCCAACATTAGCATTAAAAATTTTGTGTGCCATACATACAATTTTTTCACTTCTAAGTTGCATAAACTAAATCATTACCAAATTTCTGACACACTTTTCAAAACTGTCCCACCAGGCGTATCATTTTGTTATGCAAATTTTTAGTAAAATTTGGGTTGGTTTGATATCTAGTGATCTGGGAGCAAAATTTACTCATCTTTATGAGTACCAATTTTGAGTTTTGCACCAAAAATTCTATTTCTTGATCGAAAAGATAAAGAAAAACTCAAAATGTAAAAGAATATAAATGACTTAAAACTAAAATTTATGAAAAAGAAGTAAATGACTTCAAATTAAAGAAAAGCAATAAAATACCTTCAACAAGGTTGAAGGACTTTGAATTCAAATACAATGCAGAAATGTTAAAGGAAGAACAAGAAAAATTTTGCAAAAGAAAGTAAATTTGCAGGAAAGGAAAGATTACAAAGAATCTAAAAGGAATTTAAAAGAGACATGGAAGGAATCCTACAGAAAAGAAAACTCTGAACAAGATCAAAAAGTCTTTTGAGAAGTAAAATTGCAAGAGTCTTTTTCTGAAAACGAATTCCAACTTTTACTCCTTCCAACTCTGTCTATTTATAGTCCTTTTCAACAACTTCAATTCCATCACGTGCTCCAGCCATATGCGAGAAAACTTAAGTGTAATTGTTCCTGCCATATAAATGATGGAGTAACCATCTTCAACTGCTTTTAACATTTAAAACTTTTCACTTGCTTCGATCATGGAATCGCTGCTTCGATCAGGAAGACATGTCCTCGACAAACATTTTCTATCTGTCCACCTTACTTGTTGATAACCTCTCTTCGATGAACTCAAAAAAAATCTGCTCGATAATATTCAAACAATATTCTTGATATGCTCATCATTAATTTGAATTATTTTTTTACCATTAGGAGGACAAAACAATCCGTGGCAAGGAGGACAAAATAGTCTCTGATGGCTTTCTTCTTCCTCTTCTTATCCGCTGCCATTACCGTCTCTTCATCTCAGAAATCATTCAGACCAAAAGCATTGGTCATCCTAGTGACTACTGCAACAAAAACTATGTCTCCTCCACCTATTTCCCGTCCCTGTGGCTTCACCTAGTGCTCCCTCACCGGCTTCACCTCATGCGGCACCTGCAACGCCCCTCCTTGCCTAGGATGCAGCAACAACACTTGTGACCTCATACCAGACATCACCATCACCCACACCACCACCGGTGGTGAGCATGCTAAAGACGCCGTGTCCATACAATCCACTAACGGCTTCAACCCAAGCCAAAATGTCACCATTTCACGCTTCCTCTTCTCCTGTGCTCCCACTTTCTTCCTCAAATTGGATTGTCCTTCGTTCCTCTCTTCCCACTGCAACCACCCTCTGTTTTAGATTTCTCTTTTATAGTCGTTGACAGAGACAACACCGTGTGCGAAGACGACGACATCACTGTGTTCTTTTGGTCTGAATTATTTCTGAGTTGAAGAGACGGTAATAGCAGCGAAGAAGAGGAGGAAGAAAAAAGCTACCAGAGACTATTTTATCCCCCGTTAGTGAGTCACGCCAAAAAATATATTGAAAACTATTATGTTCAACGGAAAAAAAGTTAAGAATTTATTTGTATATTTATTTTTCTTAGAGACTAAAATATCCACTTTTAAAATATTTGAGAGACCGATTTCAGTAAATACACAAATAAAATTAAGTTTCCACTGTTAAGTTATTATTGGATTCAACCATGTTTGGATTCAATCATATTATAGCACATTTTAGCACGGTGTTAGCGATTATTATTAATCAATGATAAGACTAATAAGTGAATTAGTTTCATATAGAACGTACTATTTACACTTGTAACCTCCAAGGAAGGAAAAAGAATGACGAGACACAAACGTCAACTATAAAAAAGGATTAGTGAACTCTGAAGTGATTTCTATAATGGCATCTTTTGCGCCAGCCTCTTCCTAGTTTCCATTATGGCAAGGTATCTCCTTTCTGATAAATCTTTAATTGCATCTTGGTATTGCTGTTCAACCTTTGCTAACTCTATTCTTAACTCATCCTGAGGTTCAGACACGGAAGAAACAACGGGGGGATGAGTGGAGGAGGAGTTCATCATACCATCACTTTCCATGTCATGTGATACCTCAGTTTCATAATCAAACGAGGATTGACTACCTCCGATTGTCCTAGTAAGACCCAAGTCTGCAAATTCTGAGTTAGCAGACACCAATGAAGCCAATGAAACCATGGACAAATTCTTGCCGGCTAAGTTAGACGTTGCAGAAGTATACGACATCTCGGAACGCAAATCATCTGCCATTGTTCCTTCTTGAAGACCAATGCTTGCTTGAGACCATGCCTTGTGAAAAGTTGTATTCTCATTGTTTCCTCTTTGTGCTGACCTTGAAATCAATGTTGTACCTGCATTTTTATTTGCAGTTTGGCTACCACCTTCCGAACTATTTTTGAACATTGAAAACCCAGAGCTGTTCTGTTGGCTCGAGTGTGGCCATCTAACATTTGGAGAAGCCAGATGATCAACCGGTACACAAGGTTTCCAATCAGGAACCAAAGTCATCAATAACAAGTCAATTATCTCAGCTATGAATTTAACATTCTGCTGAGCAAGATCAAGTTGCTCAACCATTTCCGTTGAAACTGAGATGGCTGTGTCACTGCTGAGGTAAAATATGAAATGGATATTCCTTGCCCGCCCTGCATGCAAGAGTACATAATTTTCTACCATTAAACTATGGAAACAGTTGTTAGGAGTAGAATAAGCTACTAGTTATACTAACCACTCTGATCAGCTATTCGGAGAACTAAAGACACTGAATTCTCATCATTTTCTTCGCCTCTCAGAAAGAAAATATCACTTCCCTTCTGCCTTCGTATCTCAACACATGGAGAAGGTGTTCCATCATCACCATTATTATTATAAAATACAGCAGTCACTGGTAGCTCATTGGTACCACCAGGATCCATGGGAATGGATCCTATGCGTGCACTAGCAGGACCTTCTGACATCAGGCAACGATTTTCAAAGGCTCCAAATTTGGGAAGAACAATATCTGGTAATGGAAGAGGACGATTTGTTACTGAACCATTGGCTTGGAGAAAAGGATCCATGAGAAGCTCCTTAGCTGACAATCTTTGAGATGCAGGGACAAGGCATTTCTCAATAAATGATTTTACATCTGGATCTTTGACTTTAGAAAGACCAAAGGGCTTTACACCCTGCAGTATTAATGTGTATATGTATCCATTACATGACAAAAAATTTCCTAAACTACTCTAAAGAAGAAGAAAATAAATATATAATCAATAATTGTACTGACAGTTGAAACTTTCTTGAATATCTGAGCTGAGTTTCTACATTCACTGTAGGGATACTCAGAAGTCACCAACTCAAGCATGCACATCCCGAAAGAATATATGTCAACTAGCTCATTGTAACTTTCATCATACAGTTCAGGTGCCATAAACTCCGGAGTTCCTACCAGGGTTAACTAAGTGTAAATACAAACTGAATCTGAATCAGAAAAAAAAAAAAAAAGATTCCCCTGGTACTTTTAAAGCTATGAGATGGTAGAACTTACTGAGCACTTTTCTTACTGCTTCAACAATACAAAGGATGAAAATAAATTAACAGGAAACAAAAATTGCAGATTAACACAAACATACCAATTACGCTCTTAGCATTACCCTCTTTCAAGAGAGTTGCTAATCCCAGATCTCCAATTTTCACTTCTCCTTGGTGACCGTTTATAAATATATTATCACATTTCAGGTCCCTATGTATAATTGGAGGGCTGTGATTATGGAGGTAGCTTAAACCCATTAAAATTTGTCTTGCCCATCCCTTAATAGCCTTAATGTTGATCTTCTTGTGTCTCTTACAATACCTAAATTAAACATCAAATCCACTAACACAAAGGTTGATTTCACAATAAAAGGTAAAACCATATTATATACATCAACAGAGGATAAGGAACTTACTGTCTGAGGCTCCCCGAGGTGAAAAGCTCTGTAATCATGTTAACTGTCCTGTGTTTGTCGTCAATCCAAGAATTGTAGAACCTTACTATGTTATTGTGTTTCAATGACCTCAAGAGATGCACCTCCGAGTACAGCCTCTCTAAGTCATCTGGTGACTGTAGTACTTCATCAATCCGAACCTGGCTCCAAGCAACTTCGAGTCCATTGACTTCATCAAATGCCCTGTAACTGATGGACCGCAAATTAAGGAAAACAAAACTTCTCATACGATAAAACTCATCTGAATCCTAGCTACAAGATGCATCACATTGTTATCCTAACTTCTAAATTGGCTTGGAATTCAAAATGCATTTATATTTTGAATAAGAAAAACATTAAATATAGAAGTAAAATAATCAAATAAAACCAGAATGGAGAAGAAAGGATACACAGTCTTGAAAGCTCCTTTGCCGATCATTTCTTTATACTGTTGTAAACACCGAAAACAGCATTAGCTCAATGCATGAGAGGCCACGTTTTGTCCAATAGAAAAAAAGAAATGATAATGAAGAATGCAGAGAATTGCATTACCTTAATGTAGCGACCGGTAGGATCAATTTCAAGCACATCGGGATCAAGAGGCTCTGGATGCCCTGCACCTTCGTCTGAGCTTGATGTTCCCACCATAATCTACACCTACACCCTCCTACAAATTTATAATCCCTACCCTACATAAACATCAAAAGAACAATTTCCAATATATCAATTTTTAACAAATTGTAGCACACACGTAGAAAGTTAGGGGAATGGCTCTAAAATCTACACAGAGAAAAGCAAAAAGCAAGCATATAGATGGAGATTGGGTTAGCTGAGGAAATGCAATGCAATACAATGCAATGGTCGAGATCATAAAATAAAAAAATATATAAAAAAAGGAATGGAAACAGAAAACAGCGTACCGTAATGCAGGACCTTCTGAGCTTAATTTCTCAGGAGGAATTTCGTAGAGTTTAGAGAGAGAAAGGGGCATCAGATAGAGAGAGAAAATGGAACCCTAATCAGATAAGGGAGAGAAGGAGAAAGAAAAAAAGGAAAGGAAAATTGGGGAAGGGAAGGGAGTGTCGTGTGGTTTGGTGAGGTGTCGTACCCGATGAATCGCTTCTTACCAACACAGACGTCTCTCTCTCCCGCTCACTCTAAAAACGGATATAACTTCCCTAACGCACTCCCTCTATTTAATATTTATACTTTACCCCTCCAACCATTATAATTATTTGAACCAAATATTAATAGATATTAAAATAGAGTTTAATTTTTATGTATTGATAATGTTTTTAAATGCAAAAGTGTATTGTCAAAAAATTAAAATTAATTAATTTTTAAATTAATTAATTTTTAAATTTATTAAAAAGTTATCTAAAAATATCAATTTAATTAAATAATTATCTAAAATTTTTTACATTATTAAAATATCAAAATAAAACTCATCAAAATATACTAAAAAGATATATCTATCTTTTAATATAAATTAGCTCTGCATAGAAAAACAAAAACAAAACTTGAAACTAATTTTTTTTAGTTATCTCTTTTTAAAACTTTCCTTCTTTTTAATCTTTACTTATTATTAGTTCCTAAAAAGATCGAAACAAGTTTTATCCATAAATTAATTTAATATATAAATTTAATTTTCATACCTTATCAGTGTAAATAAATTTTTATATATATTTAATGATGTATGCCACATTACTTAAAATAACTAATTTTAAAAATTAATATTCAAAAAATTATCCAAATAGATAAATTTAATTAGATGTCTATGTAAAATTTTTTACATTGTTACTAAATTAAAATTAAACTCTATATTATATATCAAATGATGTATCGCATGAAAAATGTAATAATTTCATACTCACTACTTAAATAAAAATTTCTTAGGTACTTTAAAGCAATTCAACTTATTTTTCTTATACCATTTATAAGAAAAAAAAATTTAATCGAAAAACAATGTAAATTGTTGCATCTATGAAAATTACTTTAATCAAAATCCTATTGAAAAGTATATTAATTTTAGCTGTTAGTTTTTTTTAAAAGTTATATGTTCATACTTCTAAATAATTATTATTTATTTTCAGACAAATAATAAATTTAAATTTTAAACCAAATTTTTCAACTGTGGAGAGCGAAATTAGAGTGTATAGAGATTCTAAAATTCATATCAAACCAAGAAAAAAGTAGAAGAGTTAGTTATGCAATAGGACAATAGAATTATAGTCGAAGTTAGTTAGAGTTAGTTATTAGGCTTTGTTGAGTTGATTAGGAGTTGTATAAGATGTTTTGTATTCTATAGTTCAATTCTATAAGCTTAAATTTTCTATATTCTCTTTCTTTCTTTTCGTTCTCTCTTAAGTCTTCTGGTTCATTGAACAAAGGTTTTGATTTTCTTGCAATCAAAGCATGCTTTTTTCAAAATTCTATTATGATATCTAGAGCTTGGGTGTTGATTGATCCATGGCATCTCTTTCTACTGATTTTACAACCTCAACAAATATGGAAATTAATAATTCAAATATCAGTATCGACAGTATATTGTCAATACAAATTCTTGCACAAAGGCCTTTCAATCTGAATCAAGATAAACTGGGAAAAAATAATCATAAGAGTTGGGAACAATAAGCACTTGCTACCATTAGAGGACAAAGATTGCAAGATCATCTGCACAAAGAAAAGATACCAAAGTAGTTTGACAATCACAAAAATTAAAGAGCTGGTATCAAATCTGATAAAGAAACTCAATGAATTCAAGATGATCAGAATCTTATTTCATGGTTATTAGCTTCAATTGATTCGAATATCAAGCCAAAAATGGTAAGATGTATATATAGCTATCAAATTTGGGAGAGAATTGAAAGCTACTTTGTAGAATCCACAGAATTCAGGATTAAACAGTTGAAAGCTCAACTCAAGATTATCAAGAAACAAGGTCTTATAGCTTTTGACTACATCTTAATGATTAAGACCACTATAGATACTTTAGCTGTATTGGGGAAGCCTCTTAAACCTAAAAAATAGATTTAAGCTATTCTGGATGGATTGTCAGAAGAGTATCAATTGCTATTTACCACCATTAATGCAAAGTTAGAAATGTATACCTTATGTGAGGTAGAAAAAAATTCTTTTAACATATGATGACATGTTAAAAAAATATCAAAAATCTAAAATTGTTATGGTCTAAGCAAATCTGATGAATCACACCACATATCCCACTATACCCAACTTCAACAGGGTACTGGTGGTAGAAGAGGAAGAAGTGGAGGACGAATGCCTAGAGGAGGCAAAACCTTCTACACATTTCTAAGACCACAGTGTCAGGTATGTGGACATATAGGTCATATAGCTTGGCGTTATTTTCACAAGTTCAATCAAGAAGTGCCTCCACCTACTCAATCTCAGATTCAATCAAGAACCAACAATTTTTCACAAACATCAATGGCTCCTCAATCAAATTCAATTTCGATACCTCCTCCTCTTCCTCCGACAAATTCATTTCATAATCCTTCAGCATATCTGGCACCTCCATCAACTATATCTGATCCATCCTGGTACCCAGATTCAGGTGCCTCACATCATGTGACACCTGATCAAAATAACATGTTGACTACAGTAGAATACCATGAGCCAAATCAGGTTCAGATTGGTAATGGTACAGGTATTTCTCTTCAACATATAAGAAATGCTTTACTCTCTTCTATACACACTCTAAAAGATTATTTTCTTTGCAAAAATTAATTCATAGTCCTGATAATTACTAAGAACTTAATCAGTGTATCAAAGTTTGCTGAAGATAATAAGGTTCACTTTCAGTTTCATGCATCATACTGTGTTATTAAATATGAATTTACTCATAAAGTTCTTCTGCAGGGTTAGAGAAATGGTAGATTATACAAATTCATTAACATTATTGTTCCATAAGCTAATCCTAGAAATCTGTCTCCATCTTTACATTCTATACATTACTTTTTCTTTGATTTTTGGCATCAGAGATTAGAAAATTCTGCTTATAATACTATAAAACTGATCTTATCACAATGTAATATCAAACTTCAAGAATCCAATACAAATTCAGACTTATCTCTCAAATTGTGTGAAAATTGTGATAAAACAAAAATACATAAAATTTCCTTTTGTGTCTCTATTACTGAATTTATTGCTCCCTTACAAACTTGTATACTCGAATATTTAGGGACCAGCTCCCATCATCTCTCATTTAGGATATAGATATTATGTGACATTCATAGATATCTTTACTAGATATACTTGTACTTTTTTACTTACTATTAAATCACAAGTCTATAAGGCTTTCAAATAATACAAAGCATATATTGAGAACTTAACAAATTGCAAGATAAAAGAACTAAAAACTGATAACGAAACTAAATATACCTCTCACCAATTCTCTGAATACTTGATAGAGGAAGGCATTCATCATGGATTCTCATGCTCTAATACACCAAAACAAAATGAATTGGTTGAAAAAAAGTATAGACACTTAATTGAGATGAGTCTTGCTATGCTTTCCACAGCCAAAATGCCATTGATTTATTGTGATGAGGCCGTGATGATTGCTACCTTTCTAATTAATCAATTACCATAAAAAAATATTGTCAAATAAATCTCACAAAAACCATATTATACTATGTTAAGAGTTTTTGGCAGTGCTTGTTACCCTTGGCTTAGACTTTACAATAAACACAACTAAAAAGTAGGTCACATATTAGATATTCCCCAAATTATAAGGGTTATAAATGTTTATCACCTAATGATAAAGTTTATATGTCGAGACATATAAAATTTGATGAGTCTGATTTTTCCTATCATAAATTATTTATTGCATCATCTCATTAAATTATTGACAAGTTTGATCCTATGAATTATGATTATGCTCCTCTTTTCTCTAATACATCTTTTTCTTCAACCACATTACCACTTAGTTTAGCTCAGACTGTTTTTTCACAGGCAAAAAATCAAATAGATCACTCTTCAAGGGTTTCACATACCTCTCTTACTCCAAATATTCAGAGAGAAATTTCTCTCAATGTAATAAGACCACAGCATAATCCATCTCTGTAGTCTATTGATATTACCATTTCTCATTTTGATATATCACCTAATACTAGCATACTTTCACCTATTAATACTCATCCTATGTTAACTAGGTCTAAAACACAAGGTGACAAGGGAAAAGCTTTATCTGCTTCTGTTGTTATCACTAACAGTAAAGAACAGGTTCAAAAGTCAGCCACGGATGCTTTACAATTTTCTCATTGGAGATAAGCAATAATTGAAGAGTATAAAGCCTTGATGAGGAATAATACATGGACAGTGGTTTCTATGCCTCAAGAGGCTAAAGTTATAGGTTGCAAGTTGGTATTTACTATTAAGAGACAACTTGATTGCACTATAAGAAAATATAAGACCAGACTTGTAGTTCAAGGCTTCTATCAAGAGAAAGGATTTGACTTTGAACAAGTCTTTAGTCCTGTAATCAGGCCAACTACAATTAGATTAGTCTTAAGCATTGTTGTTTCAAAGAATTAGATAGTGAGGCAGTTTGATTTTAATAATGCATTTTTCAATGGGGAATTGCATCAAATCATACATATGAAACAACTAGTAGATTTTGAACAACAGTCCTCAAACTATGTTTACAGATTGAATAAGTCCTTATATGGACTAAAACAGGCACTTAGAGAGTGGTTTATGAAATTAAGTACTACTTTAAACAATTTTAAGTTTAAAAGCACAAAATATGACACTTTTTTATTTGTTAAACAAAGCTCTACTTCTATTATGTATATACTTTATTATGTAGATGATATAATTATAATTGGTTGCTTACCAACTGATGTAGAGACCATGACACAATAATTGGATCATGTATTCTCTCTGAAAGATTTAAGAGAATTGAATTATTTATTAGGTGTCAAAGTACAGAAAATAGACAATGGCAGTTTACATTTATCATAAACTAAATACATTAATGATCTTTTGTCTAAAGCTGGCATGGTAGGGGATAGTCCGATGCCAACACCAATGGTCTTTTCCCTTTATTTGCTTTTCTCTGGGTCTGCAAAATTTAAAGACCCGAAGCTATATAGAATTGTGGTTGGTTCATTTCAATATTTAACTACAACTAGACCTGATTTATCTTATGCTGTGAGTAAAATTAGTCAGTTTATGCATTATCCTTTGGTTGCTCATTGGAAGGCAGCTATACATGTACTTCAATATCTTTAAGGTACAAAAAAACATGGACTATTGATTAAAAAATATAGTAACTACAGGCTTTATAGGTTCAATGATTCAGATTAGGTTGTAGATCTTGAAGATAGAAGGTCAGTATCTAGTTTTTGTGTATTTTTTGGCACTAATCTTGTGTCTTGGTCTTGTAGAAAGCAAGCCACTATTAGTAGGTCTTTCACTAAAACAGAGTTCAGAAGTCTAGCATCGTGTGAAGCAGAATTGGTGTGGCTGCAAAATTTGCTTGAAGAATTGCAAGTCCCTTTGAAGACAGCACCAACAATTTATTGTGACAACATGAGTATTGTGCTTCTTATAGCAAATCCAGTGCTTCATGATCGCACAAAACACTTTCAGTTGGATGTTCAGGTTACTAGAGACAAAATGAGGTCAAATTCCTTTCAATAGTGCATATTCCTGGTGTTCCGAGAGCTACCTAAAACTGGATTGTGTTTGGATCTAGACGTAAGGTCCAGACCCCTTTTGAGGCAACGTCCGACTTGTATTGTTGCCGAGGTGCCATCGTCTGAGTTCCTTATAAGGTGGTGGAGGGTGGTACCTGCAAGAGACTCTGATGGTTAAGTTAGCAAGGGCTTTAAGCAGGTTTTTAGTAGATTGAGTCTGGAATATACTTGGAGATGTCAGTTTTTTTATAGTAGAATAGATAACTACCTTTTAGAGTAGTTCGACCTTTATTGGTGGATAACTGTTCTATTTTTCTAGGGAGGTTGTTGAGATCTCCCTTCTAAATAAGTGGAAGTTATCTTAGGAGGTAGTTACTTATTCAGATAAGTAGGGCTAAACTATCTTCGTTGCGTCCGACTACTATGAGGTCACGTAGGAGTAGTGGAGGCCACCTTTATAGGGTAGGCTTTTATTCTTTTTGGGTCTGGCGTTATTTTGAGCCAGGGTTTGAACAGTTCCCCTACTTAACCCCGAGCTTTTATGAGGTTGGACTCGAGCATTTTGTGGCTTAGGATGTTGACACGTCACATCGGGTAAACTGCATTTCTAGGACAGATCACGTACTCGACGTTCTTTAAAATTCGAAATGTTATATCTTTTCGCAACATCACACACATTCCTTCTTTGATTACCTTGGTAACCGTGCACACTATTAATGAGGGGTGCGAAATGAAACTTTTCCCCAGTGTAATGACACTTTGCTCCCAACATCTTATAAATACTCAATTTTCTTCTTCTTTCTTCTTTTTCGTTTCTTTGAATCACTTTCCCTCACTATTTCTTTGCAACATTTGTTTTTCTTCCAAGAATTCTTTATCTTGAATTTTTGTTTAGGTGTTTTAATTTATTCATTTGAGACTTTGGAGCGTACATGCCTTTGCTGTTGAAGTACTCTTTTTTCGTTTCGCATTTCTTCTTTCCAGGTTGGTTTTATCTTCTTCTTGCTCTGTTTCTTGCGTTCTGCTTTCTTTGTTTTGCTTTACCACTTTGATTACAATTTTGATTCTGGAAATTTAATTGATTTCTTTTGTTGTTGCTATGATTCTAAATGTGGGATTTTATTCTATATTGCCCCCAAATGGTGCAATTTTCTTATGGAAGATGGTGTTATCTCCACATTTTGGAGATATAATATAACTGTTGTATGTTGGAAGGCTTTCCTGATGTTCTTGGTTGACGTTAACCCGGCCTTTTTGAAATTTTAAATGCTTGTGTTTGTTTATTCTTTGCATTTGGAAGGTTGAAGACGATTTTTGAAGATAACCCGATCTCCTAATCATTTGTCTTGATTCTTGTTGTTGTCCAATTTGTGATGATGAATTTTTGTTTTGTTCTATTATTAGTATAGCTTTTATGTCTCGATCAGTAATTCACAACATGTCGTCTAAAGTCGTGTCTGACCTGACTTGGGTAGATATATCTGTTCTTATTCTTGTCCCTGCTATTGATAATGAGTATGCTGAAACCTTTTGTAAACATCATAGGTTATGTTTGAATCGGGAGAATGACAGGAGTTATGGATTATTGTTGCCGACCCTGTGGAGAGGGTCTGTTTTTCCTAATTGTTAGGTCAGAACATCACTTCATCTCTGTGTATGATTGCTTTTTTTTTTATCAAGTTAAAGGTTAGACTTCCCTTTTTCGACTTTAAAATTGAGGTCCTTAAGGGCTTAATGTTGCCCCTACCCGTTACATCTCAATTCTTGGGGTTTCTTAAAAATATACCAACTTCTTTATCAGGAACTGGATGTCTGACCTTCTCTTAAGGTATTCTTTAATCTTTTTGTCCTTACCAAGCCTTTCAATTTCAAAAAACAAATATGGGTCTCCTTCCGAAATGTCCAGCGGAGAAAAGTCTTTGTTATCTTTGACGATTCTTTCCACGATTTTAAAAGCTATTTTTTTAAGATCCGTTATGTTGAGGGTGCCCGACCTTTCTTTCTTAGTGAGGAGGATAAGCCTGTTTTCTCTTTATATTCGGAGGAATATCCTGTAATAGTTAAGTATAATATGGAAGACTTAGATAAGATCGAGGAGAGTGTAGTCGGTCTATTCCACGAATGTTGAGGCCAAGTTCCTTATTTGGATATCAAGAAGTTTTTAGGGAATCCCAGCCAACTTTAATTCGAACAAGGTAGTCTTCTTCTCATTTTTTTAAATGTAGTTTTGTTGATTTTATTTTTTATGGCTAACATGATCTGACTTTGATGTCGTACAAATAAAATGGCTCCTAAGTCAGCTGCAATGAAAACACTTCGGACAGCAAGAAAAAATGTTATTGTTCGAAACATATAACTGAAAGAAGCCGGTGAAACTGCCGATCTCCCCTAACCCTCTAAGTCGGAGTCGAATGCCTCAACCTCTTTAAATATTACGTCCAATCCAGCTCTCCAGCCAACCACTCCTCCTTCTAGTAAGGCCAAACAAACAGCTTGTCCTCCGCCTTCCAATCCCGAGCCGAACCCTAAAAAACATAAGATTTTGGACTCGAGGGGTATATATGAGCAGTGCTTTGATGCCATTGTTTGGAGTGAGAAACACATCATTTCCCATAGTTTTATTAGTATGGATGACGTCGTCATAAAGTCCCGTCTCCAACTTATGGCTCGAGGTGGAGTCTGGACGGCTGGGATTTACGCAACTTTGTTAAGGGAGCTGGATAAAACTCCCCTCAGTGCTACTCAGAGCTCTTTGGCTAATTTATAGGTTGAAATGGCATCTTTAAGGGAGTCAAAGAAGGAGTCGGAAGGAGAAAAGGAGGCTTTGATTTTCGACTTTGGTAAAGCTTGGGCTAGAGCAAAGCAGGCAGAGGCCTCTTTAGCTATGGCAGAGGGGTTAAAGAAGAAGGTGGAGGAAGGTTATACCAGGGTCTTTAGAAAGAAGCTTGATTTGGTTGATGAGGTCACTAAATCCCAAGACAAATACGTGAAGCTTGAGGAAACCATAACCAAAGGTATGGACGAGATGGTCCACGTTGTCGCTCCCAAGGCGGACCTCTCCCTCATTAGCCCTGACAATATTGTGGTGGATAGAAGATTGTTCATGCCCCAGATAATGAGGAGAAAACTTTTATGCCTGATCCGAAGACCTCGAGGGCACAACTCGGGCAGGCTTCTCGAGTTCCCGCTCCTCAAGTGGATGGTGAACCCCTTCCTTCTGCAACCCTCACATCTTCTGATGTGCCAGTGTCTGATTCTATTCCGACCTCCTCTAGTTAGCCTGAGGATGCTGCAACTGGAGAACAACTCCTCCCTCTATGATTTCTAGTTTTGAATGGTCCGACCTGTGGGTCTTTATGAACAATTTTAATTTTGGTAATAATTGTAGTTTGAACAACTTTAGTTTTTTTTAAAAAAAAAAACCTTCTTCCACTATTCTAATAGTGGCTTTTTGGCATGAATGATTGTGTTGTTTGAACGTCTTTCTTTAGTCAGTACAGCTATTAATTGAATAAAAATTTTCATTGTTTCGACAACTTTCAATGCTGCTTTTTGCTAAGTTAGAAAAGACGTCGGTGAAGTAGATCTGTCATTTTTGGACCTTTCATATATAAGTATTATTTTTCCTTAAATGTTTGAGTTCCGACTTAAAGTAATCAGACTTTATCAAGTTACTCTTACATTTCATTTTCGGTCCGACTTGTTTAAGGTCTGGCCACGAACTATTTATATAACTTTTTTACACTAATTTGTATCTCATCACTTCATCTTGCCGACCATTCAGGTCGAGCAATGATTTTTGTATTTTTTCAAGTTTAAATTAATGCATTTGAATGGAAAATTTGGTAGAAAATGAATCATTATTGATAAAGGAAAAAGATTTACATAAGTCGGCTTGCTACTAAGGATTTTCTCTTTACCCTTAGCCCTTGCTATGGTGCCTCGTTAAAACCCCCTTCAGGAAAAAACCATGAAGTTGAAAAAAAGAGTACACCAGGGAGTAAGGTATGCTTTCTAACTATAGTACCTTTTTAAGTTACATGCGTTCCACGACCTTGGGAGTTCATTCCCTTTTAAGTAGAACACTTTATAGTAACATTTTCCTAAGACTTCGACAACCTTGTAAGGTCCTTTCTAGTTTATAGCCAGCTTTCCTTTGCTCGACTTCTGAACTCCGATGTCATTTCGAATCAGAATGAGGTCGTTAACGGTGAAGCTTCTCTTGATTACTTTCTGGTTGTACCTTAAGGCCATCCTTTGTTTCAATACCTCTTCTTTTATCTGAGCTTGTTCTCGAACTTCTAGGAGGAGGTTGGATTCTTCTTTTTGTGCTAGGACATTGATCACTTCATCATAAAATCTAACTCTTGGAGATTCCTCAGCAATCTCTATTGGAATCATGGCCTCTATGCCATAAGCAAGTCAGAAAGGGGATTTCCTAGTTATTGAATGGGGAGTTGTCCGATATGCCCACAAGACTTGAAAAAGCTCGTCTGCCCATGCTCCCTTTGCTTCCTGTAGTCGGTGTTTTAACCTGGCCAATACAACTTTGTTTGTGCTTTTGGCTTGTCCATTGGCTTGAGAGTGTTCTACCGATATGAACTAATGTTTAATCTTTAGGTTGGCAACCAGGGTTCTAAAGGTTGAGTCGGTGAATTGAGTTTAATTGTCCATTGTGATGGAGTGTGAAACTCCAAACTGGGTGACAATGTTCTTGTAGAGGAACTTCCGACTTCTTTGAGCTGTGATGGTTGTCAAAGGTTCTACCTCGATCCACTTAGTAAAATAATCAACACCCACTATGAGGTATTTTACTTGTCCAGGGGATTGTGAAAATGGACCGAGGAGATCTAATCCCCATCTTGCAAATGGCTAAGGTGAAGTGACACTAATGAGTTCTTCTGGAGGCATGACATGAAAGTTGGCATGTTTTTGGCAAGGTGGACACTTTTTAACGAAGTCAGCCGCTTCTTTTTGCAAGGTCGGCCAAAAGAAGTCGGCTTGGATCACTTTCTTGGCTGGTGATCGTGCTCCTAAGTGGTTTTCACATATGCCATTATGAACTTCTTCTAAGACCTCCTTAGTCTTGGAGGTCGGGATACACTTCAATAGGGGTGTGGATACCCCTCTTTTGTAGAGAACATTATGGACCAATGTATAGTTTTGTGCTTCCCTTATGAGCTTTCTTGCTCCCATTTCATCTTTGGGAATGATATCGAATTTAAGATATTCGACTATGGGAGTCATCTATCCTAGGCTTTGGTTGGATATTGTCATTGTATTCGACTTGTCGTCTTCCTTTAGCACCCATGGTGCGTGGAGAGTTTCTTGGATCAGGCTTATTGTTGTCCCCTGGCTTGGTGCTGGCTAATTTAGAGAGGGAATTAGCTCGGGCATTGGATTCTCGAGCTATATGCAGGACCTCTCTTTCCAAGAAGTGGGCTAATTATTCTCGTTCTTCATCTAGGTACCTTTTCATGTTGGGATCTTTAGCTTGATAAATCCTGTTGACTTGGGAGGTTATCACTTGAGAATCACTAAACACGATTAACCTTTCTGTCCCGACTTCTTTAGCCAGCTCAAGCCAGCGAGTAAGGTTTCATATTCTGTTTGATTGTTAGAAGAAGGAAACTCGAACTTTAATGATAGTTCAATTTGATTTCCTTGTTCATTTTCCAGAATAACCCATACTCTACTTCTAGATTTATTAGATGATCCATCTATATACAAATTCCAAGTTGACGGATTTTTCGAGGCTTTAGTGTATTTTGCTACGAAGTCGGCCAAATATTGGGATTTGATTGTTGTCCGAGTTTCATACCTTAAATCAAATTCGGACAGCTCCACATCCCATTATAGCATCCTTCCCGCAATGTTCGTCTTCTGTAAAATATGCTTTATGGGGTGATTAGTTCGGACCTTTATAGTGTGAGTTTGAAAATAAGGTCAAAACCTTTTGGATGTGATGATAAGGGCATATGCAAACTTCTCTATCTTTTGATAGTTTAGTTCTGCCCTCTTGTAGGGCTTTGCTTACAAAGTAAATGGGTTGTTGTCCGTGTTCATCTTCGCGGACCAAAGGTAAAGCTATAGCCCGACTTGCTACTGCTATGTAGAGGATAAGCTCCTCCCGTAGGAGAGGTCAGGTAAGGATTGGGGGTTGGCTTAGGAATGTTTTAAAGTATTGGAAGACCTGTTCACATTCTTGAGTCCATTAAAATTGTTTCCTTTTTTTTGTACTGAGAACAAGGATAGGGACTTCAGAGCTGATCCCACGAGGAACCTGGACAATGTTGCCAACCTTCCCATTTAGTTGTTGGACTTTCTTGAGGTAAGTCGGGCTTTTCATCTCTAATATGGTTGTACACTTATCTGGGTTGGCCTCAATACCTCTTTAAGTGAGCATGAAATCTAAGAACTTTCTGACCTCCACTATAAAGGTGCATTTTGAAGGATTCAGTCTCATCCCATGCTTCCTTATTATGGAGAACACCTCAGACAAGTTGGTCATAAGTGCAAGGTCGTCTCTAGTTTTGACAAGCATATCATCTACATATACCTCCATTAGTTTTCCAAGGTGTGATGAAAATACCTTATTCATCAGCCGTTGGTATGTGGCTCCAACATTCTTTAACCTAAAAGACATTACTACATAACAATAGTTAGCCTTTGAAGTAATGAAAAAAAGTCTTTTCTTGATCTGACTTGTACATCGAGATTTGGTTGTATCCCGAGTATGCATCCATAAAGGACAGATATCTATACCATGAAGCTGAGTCAACCAGGGTATCAATACTGGAGAGAGGGTGTGGATCCTTGGGGCAAGCTTTATTAAGGTTGATGTAATCCACACACATCCTCAATTTTCCGTTTTTCTTTTTACAAGGACCACATTAGCCAGCCACAAGGGATACTTTACCTCATTTATAAACTCAGTTTCTAATAAGGTTTACACATGTTCTTCCACGATCTGTGTTCTTTCAGGATCGAGTTTTCGTCATTTTTGCTGAACGGGCTGGAAACTTGGATAAACGGTGAGCTCATGAGACATGAGATTGGCATCTATACCAGGCATATCGGAGGCTTTTCAGGAGAATAGGTCAGAATTCCATCATAAAGACCAACGAGCTGTGCCTTTAGACTTTCTTCCAGATTGGCCCTTATGCTCATTGTCTTTTCTGCCTGGCCTTCGATTTGCACCTTTTCTATCTTTCCTTCATGTTAGGGCCGTAGCTCTTCCCGAACTCGGATACTGCCAAGCCCAATAGTATTGACTTCTTTACCATTTGTACTACTTCTTAAGTTGAGACTTTATTGTAACACTTTCTTGCTAACTTCTGGTCTCTTTTTACAGTGGCAATTTCCTTTGCAGTTAGGAACTTCATACATAGTTAGGTGTAGAGACAATAGCAGCTAGTCGATTTAGGGTGGTCTGACCTATTAAGGCATTATAAGTGGATATAACGTCGACCATGATGGAACCAAAAGGTTTGATCAGCGTGTTCCCCAACCTAAAAAGATTGTCTGGGTATGCCTTAAAGTCTTTTTCTTCTAGTCTGGGCTTCTCAAAAGTGGATTTAAATAGTATGTCGGCCGAACTCCCTTGGTCCACCAAAGTTCTATGGATATTTGCATTAGCAAGGGTCATTGTAATTACCAAAGGGTTGTCGTGACCAGATGTCACCCCTTGTGCATCCTCTTTGGTGAATGAGACTGTGGACAGATCGGGAGCTCCGCTGCTTGATATACCTCCTTAAGATATCTTTTATATAAGGTCTTAGTAACTCCTCCTCCTCCTACAAATCTTCCATTTATCTTGTATATGTGCTTATCAGGAGTTTTGTGGGGGGGGGGGGGGTCAATCTCGCCGACTTCCATCCTCATCTCCTCTCTTCCTCTTTCCCAGGTCATCCAACCTTTCAGTGAGGTATCTTTCTAGCCGACCTTCTCTGGCCAACTTTACTATAACGTTTTTCATATCATAATAGTCATTGGTAGAAGGCCCGTATAGTGTGTGATACTCGCAATATTTTGTCTAACTTCCAGCCTTTTTGTGCTTAATGGGACGAGAAAGTAGAAGTTTTTCAGTATGACAAATCTCTCTATACATTGAAGAGAAACTCGAAGTGGGGTGTAGTTGAGGTATCTTCGAGGTTTCTTCGGGTTGTACTCTTCCTTTTTCTTTGTCTCATTCTCTTTGTCCCAAGCTTGGTAAGGAGGGTTTGGCTTTGGGACTGGAGCTCTAAGTTGGGAGTTCTCTTTCATGTTGATATCCTTCTCTACCCACTCTTGAACATCATACAAGAAGGTCAGGTGTCGCTTGGATATAGATTAGAAAAACGACCCTTCTCTAAGGCTGTTAACCAACCCTATTATTACTGCTTCCGGAGGTAAGTTTTGTATTTCCAAGCAAGTTTTGTTGAATCTTTCCATATAATCTCAGAGTATTTTTCCGACTTCTTGTTTGACCCCTAAGAGACTTGAAGCATGTTTGAATTTGTTCTTCTGAATTAAAAATTGGGTAAGAAAGTTCCTTGCCATGTCATCAAATCAAGTCACCGACCTGGGTGGTAAGTTATCGAACCACTTCATCTCTGCCTTGGTCAGTGTTGTCGGAAGGCCTTGCAGCGAGTTGCATTGGATGCATCAGCTAGGTACATCCGACTTTTAAAAATTGCTAAGGCGATGTCTCAGGTCGGTCATACTGTCAGAGAAATCCGTGTCGGGACTTTTAAAGTTCCTGAGAACCCTAGCTCGCATGATTTCTTCAATTAACAGATCCTTCCCTCTGATAGGAATTTCCTCCTAATTGCTCCGACTTCGAAGGTCGGCCTATAATATCTCTCTCTGTGTTTCATAATTCTCTGTGTTTCTCATCTGTCGCGGTGCCCGTGTACGAGTCCTAGTATTTCTGTGGGATGAGGAGGCTTTTCGTCCTCCAGTGAATGTACCTCCGACTATAGTCATTGGGTGTAAGGATTTCGCGATGTTCCTTCCTTATTTGGATTACTTGTCCCTTCTAGTCACGGGGGTACAATAAGGGCTCGTTCGTCGTTGTGAGTTTCAGGCTCAGACTCAGACGCGGTGCATCCGTCTTCAAATTGTTTGTCCGTCATGGTGGGATGTAGACTTCTAGGTCCCCGAAAACGGCACCAATGTTCTGGGGGTTACCTGAAATTGGGTTACTTTTGGGTCTAGACGTGAGGTTCAGACTCCTTTTGAGGTAGCATCCGACTTGTATTGGTGCTGAGGTGCCGCCGTCCAAGTTTCTCATGAGAAATAGGGGTGGTACTTATAAGAGACTCCAATGTTTAAGTTAGCAAGGACTTTAAGCAGCTTTTTAGTAGATTTGGTCCTGAATAAATCTGAGAGTGTCAATTTATTTACAATAGAATAGATAACCACCTTTTAAAGTAGTTCCACCTTTATTAGTGGATAATTGTTCCCTTTTTCTAGGGAAGTTGTTGAGATCTCCCTTCTAGATAAGAGGGAGATATCTTAGGAAGTAGTTACTTATTCGAATAAGTAGGGCTGAGCTATCTTCGTTGCGCCCGACCTCTATGAGGTCGGATAGGAGTAGTAAAAGCCACCTTTATGGGATGGACTGTTATTCTTTTTGGGCCTGGCTTCATTTTAGGCCAGGATATGAACACCTGGTGTGGATCATGTTGCTAATGTCCTCACAAAACCCCTTGCTGCTACTGCGTTTGAAAGGCTGAAAGCCAAACTTCGAGTGTGTCCAAGACCCACTTTGAGTTTGAAAGGGGGTTATAGAGGCTATAAAGTCCATATCAAAAAAAGAAGAGAGTGAAAGAGTTATTATGCAACAAGGCAATAGAATTGTGGTCCAATTTAGTTAGAGTTGGTTATCAGGATTTGTTGAGTTTGTTAGGAGCTGTATTATAAATAGATAATCTAGGGTTAGTTGTATAAGAAGTTTCGTATTCTATAGTTCAATTTTACAAGTTTGAATTCTCTATACTCTCTTTCTTTTTTCTGGTTTACTCTTAAGCCTTTTGCTTCATTGAGTACAATGAAATTATTTTCCAAAAAATTAAAAAAATTTTGAAATTCACCTTTTTTTTTGGGTGGAGACAAGTTTGTCGCACCCTAAGAATACACAAGAGTACACAAAAATAAATTGTATTTAAAAATAACTTGAAATTTTTTATACTTCACATTAATTTTTTAGAAATACGTATTCTTAAAAATCTATAAAAAAAAATCAAATAAAATCATATGTTCAAATTATTATTTGTTCAATTATATATGATACATGCATACAAACATATGATACATGCATACAAACAGCAATAATATAGTATGAATGATGCTTTCTAATGCCTAGAAAAACTTGAAAATTCAGTTGAGAAAATGGCAAACTTTATAAATTTTATAAAATTCACTGAAGAAGATATGATGAACTTGTTCCACCAAAAAAAATTAAATCTTAAAAATAAAATTTTAATCATTTTTTAAAAAATATATTTTTTTATTTTATAATATAAGAAAAACCCGTTTCAATATGAAAAAAGAACGGACTCACGCTATGCATGCAAGATGAAGTTGGCTGACTTTACTTTAGGACAATTTAAGGACAATTTAAGCCTAAGTTGAAGTTGGCTGACTTTACTTCAGGACAATTTAGGCTAAGCCTAATTATTGGTGAAAGGGACATGTAAATTAGGGGTGTTTAAATTCAAAGCGATCTAAATTAAATTATTCATCTAATTTAAATTAAACCAAAAATTGATTAAAACCGCACTAATTCAGATTTGATTGAATTTTATTTTATTTTTTGCAAACCACTGGATCGGATCGGATCGAATTTTGGATCTATTTTTTTATAATCGATCTAATCCAATCCAAACCGCACAATGTGCTATAATATTATTATTTTATCATTATAGTTACAATTATACTTAATTTTTTATACATTTTTATATTATTCATGTATTATTATTATTTAATAAATATTTTATATTCAAAATGTTATTTATTTATTTATTTTAACAAATCTATCATTTTATTTCTATTATTATATTATCGTTAGCTTTTTAATATATTGTTGAGACTTGTTATGTCATTGCTGATTATTTAAATTTTGATATTGAGATTTGTTATATGTATTTAATTTTTTTTTAATTTATAAAACTACAAATCCAATCCATTCCAAACCGCTTAAAATTGGATCCGTCGGATCAGATTTTTTTAAAAAAAACATCCAATCCAAACTGTACCACAAGTAAATTTAGTGATCGAATGGAATGAGTTTTTGACTCAAAACCGATCCAAACTGCACCACAAATATTCTTAATGTTAATAACATCATTCATACCTAGTGGCTAGTGCACACTAAAATCATTTACGAGTATAAAATAGAAATAAAAATATATATTAAAAATAAATTAAATATATATTTACACATAAATAATTAATTTTAGTGTTTAAATAAATTTTTTTTTATAATTTGCCCAAAGATTGCTTTCTGTAATCCATCAAAGCAATGAACATTAATTAACCATAATCCTTATAAGTTCTTATATAAAATCAAACCAAGAACAACAACGAAGAACAAGTTTTACAAAACTTCTCTCTTGGTCACTGCTGCTTTGAGACTTTATCCAATGCGTCAAAAACAAATTGCTGAGTTACATCCTCCACAATCACCGTCTTGTCTCTTGATTTAGAACCAGTTCCTATAGAAACCTGCCTTCGTTTTACACCTAAAACCTGTAATCAGCACAGCACCAAAATGTTCCATTTTCCAACACTAAAGAATCCTAAATTACTATGCAATGTGAAAATTTCAATTCAAGCACAGAGCCTTACAGAGCTAATGTAATTGAGAAGAGCGGCGTTTGCTTCTCCATCCCTGGCAGGCGCGTCGATTTGAACTCCTACCGCTTCATCGCTGATATCTAAAACCCTATTTCTTGTTACCAAACGGCGGTGGAAATAGAAACTATAAAATTGAACCTATGAAACTGAGTTTGAGTTGAAGAGAAGACCTGTTACGGATGCGGATTTGGATCCGGGTTTGGCGTGGATCGTTACGGCGACGGAAGAAGGAGACATGATCCTTATACAAGACGGAAATTTGTCTGATGTTTGTGGCAGAGGCTGCGCCCTGGGTTCGGCCTTCGCTTTCCCCTTCTTCGCCGGCGCCATGCTTTCAGGTTCTTTTCTTCCCGGTGACCGGTGAGGGAGAAAGTGTCGATATCGCTGGCGATTCGATTAACGAAGATGGGTCCAAGAGGTAATAGGGGTGTTTTTGGGGGAAACTGGGTGTTGGGTGAGATTTTATTTCGGGTTTGGTCGTTTGGGATCCGGCTCGTTGGTTACTTTAACTTTAGCCTGCGTTTGTTTCAGATAATAACGCAAGATTGAAAACAAAAATATAAAAATTAATTTTTTTATATTTTATTTGATAATAAATTAAAATAAATTATAAAAATTTAATTTATTTTTATTTTAAAAAAATAAAAAAATATAATAACAAAAAAATATAATTATGAATATTTGATAGAAATAATAAATAAAAAATAAGTTATATTTTTTATTAATGTACTTATAAACAAATGCAGGATTAAAGTTTAGAGAGAAAGTAACTTGATTTGCACCATTAAATTATGGGAAATAGATTTGTCAACATGATATTTTTTTTATAGTTGCCAAAATCGAATTTGTGATCAAACTAGTTAGCTTATTGACTATTGTTTATTGGTTCAATCGATGAGTCACTAGTTGAGCCGATAGAATCAAATTCTATGTAAATAAAAAATATAAAATAGTTAAAACTTAAAATTAAAATTTAAAATACATATTTTCACTAATATTTTAAAAATAATCAAGTTTCAATAAATTCTAATCAATAAGTTATAATCCGATTAGGCGATTATTATTAAATAAGTATATAAAATTCTAATATTTCTTCGTAATAAATTTGTTTTAATTTTATTTTTGTATTAAAATATTTTTATATTTATTATATTGTTATATACTATATGTATTTATTAAAAAATAATATCAATACATATAATCATATCACAAAAAAAATAATTATATTGTAATTAATAAAAATATTATATATTTTTTAGTTATACCTGTTTAATAATATTTTATTAATAATTATGAATAATACAAACATAATTAATTTAAATATAAATGAGTATAAAATTAAAATAATATCTAAAAGATTATTGTGCAGTTTTACTATATAATTAATAAGGATTTGATTTTGTAAACAATAAGAACAACAGGGAGTTAAACTCCAAAGAGGTCCCTGATATTCACAAATTGCATCGATTTAGTCTTTGACTTACTAATTGCACAGTTTATGTCCCCGACTTTGTTAAAAATGCACTACATTGGTCCCTCTCCACATCTCCAGCCAGTTTACCTGTCGCTGGCAGTGACATGGCACTGACATGCCACGCTGGCGTATATAACGGCTACCTGAGGTGGCAATTGGAATTATTTAACCCATTTTAGTCCCCTTATCTATTTTCAACCCTAATTTCAGCATCACATCTCTATCGCCCTTCATCTTCTTCTCTTTGCTCATGAACATTCTTCTCCTACTTCTTTGTTGTTACTCTTTAAAACTGAAAGCAAAATCATGATTAGATGTGCAAGTCAGGGTTAAGGAATGATATGTGAAATTGCATTGTTTAGAATTAGAATGATAAAACACTTAGAACCTCAATTGGGAAGTTGTGGATCTTATCAGTCCAAGGGTTTTTTTTTTCTTAATAGGGTTAATGGTCTTGAGAGCTTTCTATACTGCACTATTGAACTTAAATCCAGAACCAAATGCTATTTACCATACTCTATCACCCTTCTTGACCCTTCTGTTGGCTTCTTTGTAAGCCAATTCATGCCATGGAGATAGCTGCAAGTTCTTCTCCAACTCATCCAAAACAGCCCTACCTCCTGCATGGATGCAAAAATATTCGAATGCAAGCTTGAAATATGGAATATATGCTTTGAGAGAATGTTGTCGGGAGGCCTAAGGTAGAGAGTCTTGTTAAGGGGTGCGGGGCTCATCGATGGTCTTTATGGTATAGGTGGCGACATCGTCTTTATCATCGAAAACGGCCTTGAGTGTGCCATCTCCAAAGAAGTTGACCTTTTTCCTGAGAGGCACGAAAGACCCCATCTGAGACACGCTGCCCGCAAAGTAGCCCGCAAATAGGTTGGTGGAGATGTATGGTGCGCGAAATTGTGAACATTACTTTTCACAACTCTCATAATCCCCGGTCATGAACTCCAAAAACTTGGTAGTTCAATTCCATGGCATTACACAACTTCGCACAACTAACCAGCACGTGCACTGGGTCGTCCAAGTAATACCTTACGTGAGTAAGGGTCGATCCCACGGAGATTGTTAGTATTGAAGCAAGCTATGGTCATCTTGTAAATCTTAGTCAGACAGACTCAAATGGATATGGTGATGAACGAAAATAACATAAAAGGTAAAGATAGAGATACTTATGTAATTCATTGGTAGGAACTTCAGATAAGTGCATGAAGATGCCTTCCCTTCCGTCTCTCTGCTTTCCTACTGTCTTCATCCAATCCTTCTTACTCCTTTCCATGGCAAGCTCGTGTAGGGTTTCACCGTTGTCAATGGCTACCTCCCATCCTCTCAGTGAAAGCGATTGCATATGCTCTGTCACAGCATAGCGGAATTCAGCTGTCGGTTCTCGGTCAGGCCGGAATAATCTCCATCGATACTTTTGCGTCTGTCACTAACGCCCCGCCTGCTAGGAGTTTGAAGCACGTCACAGTCATTCAGTCATTGAATCCTACTCAGAATACCACAGACAAGGTTAGACCTTCCGGATTCTCTTGAATGCTGCCATCAGGTCCTGCCTATACCACGAAGATTCCGATTAAAGAATCCAAGAGATATTCACTAGAGCCTTGGTTGCTTGTAGAACAAAAGTGGTTGTCAGTCACCTTGTTCATAAGTGAGAATGATGATGAGTGTCACGGATCATCACATTCATCAAGTTGAAGAACAAGTGATATCTTAGAACAAGAACAAGCGGAATTGAATGGAAGAACAATAGTAATTGTATTAATACTCGAGGTACAGCAGAGCTCCACACCTTAATCTATGGTGTGTAGAAACTCCACCGTTGAAAATACATAAGCATAAGGTCTAGGCATGGCCGAATGGCCAGCCTCCCAATGATCTAAGATAGCATAAAACGAAGATAGCTACCAAAAGTCCTTTTTATACAATAGTAAAAGGTCCTACTTATAGATAACTAGTAGCCTAAGGTTTACAGAAATGAGTAAATGACATAAAAATCCACTTCCGGGCCCACTTGGTGTGTGCTTGGGCTGAGCAATGAAGCAATTTCGTGTAGAGACTCTTCTTGGAGTTAAACGCCAGCTTTTATGCCAGTTTGGGCGTTTAACTCCCATTTGGGTGCCAGTTCCAGCGTTTAACGCTGGGATTTCTTGAGGTGACTTTGAACGCCGGTTTGGGCCATCAAATCTTGGGCAAAGTATGGACTATCATATATTGCTGGAAAGCCCAGGATGTCTACTTTCCAACGCCGTTGAGAGCGCGCCAATTGGGCTTCTGTAGCTCCAGAAAATCCACTTCGAGTGCAGGGAGGTCAGAATCCAACAGCATCTGCAGTCCTTTTCAGTCTCTGAATCAGATTTTTGCTCAGAACCTTCAATTTCAGCCAGAAAATACCTGAAATCACAGAAAAACACACAAACTCATAGTAAAGTCCAGAAAAGTGAATTTTAACTAAAAACTAATAAAAATATACTAAAAACTCAACTAAAACTACTAAAAACATACTAAAAAACAATGCCAAAAAGTGTATAAATTATCCGCTCATCACAACACCAAACTTAAATTGTTGCTTGTCCTCAAGCAACTGAAAATCAAATAAGATAAAAAGAAGAGAATATGCAATGAATTCCAAAAACATCTATGAAGATCAGTATTAATTAGATGAGCGGGGCTTTTAGCTTTTTGCCTCTGAACAGTTTTGGCATCTCACTCTATCCTTTGAAATTCAGAATGGTTGGCTTCTTTAGGAACTCAGAATCCAGATAGTGTTATTGATTCTCCTAGTTAAGTATGATGATTCTTGAACACAGCTACTTTATGAGTCTTGGCCGTGGCCCAAAGCACTCTGTCTTCCAGTATTACCACCGGATACATACATGCCACAGACACATAATTGGGTAAACCTTTTCAGATTGTGACTCAGCTTTGCTAAAGTCCCCAATTAGAGGTGTCCAGGGTTCTTAAGCACACTCTTTTTGCCTTGGATCACAACTTTGTTCTTTCTTTTTCTTTCTTTTTTTTTTCTTCTCTCTTTTTTTTTTCGGTTTTCTTCTTTCTTTTTTTTTTTCGCTTGCTTTCTCTTTTTTTTTTTGTATTCACTGCTTTTTCTTGCTTCAAGAATCATTTTTTATGATTTTTCAGATCCTCAGTAACATGTCTCCTTTTTCATCATTCTTTCAAGAGCCAACCTTCATGAACCACAAATTCAAGATACATATGCACTGT
The DNA here is from genome assembly GCF_014773155.1 of Arachis stenosperma. Taxonomy (NCBI): domain Eukaryota; kingdom Viridiplantae; phylum Streptophyta; class Magnoliopsida; order Fabales; family Fabaceae; genus Arachis; species Arachis stenosperma. Next base: position 104,444,977 of record NC_080386.1, on the reverse strand, counting down.
TTAAGCATACATTCAGAGAACAAGAGTGTTGCCACCACATCAAAATAATTAAACTATTATAAAATTCAAAATTCATGCAATTCTTTCCTTTTTTTCAATTAAGCACGTTTTTATTCAAGAAAGGTGATGGATTCATAGGACATTCATAACTTTAAGGCATAGACACTAAGACACTAATGATCACAAGACACTAACATGGATAAACATAAGCATAAAATTCGAAAAACAGAAGAATAAAGAACAAGGAAATTAAAGAACGGGTCCACCTTAGTGATGGCGGCTCTTTCTTCTTCTTGAAGATCCTATGGAGTGCTTGAGCTCCTCAATGTCTCTTCCTTGTCTTTGTTGCTCCTCCCTCATGATTCTTTGGTCTTCTCTAATTTCATGGAGGATGATGGAGTGTTCTTGATGCTCCACCCTTAGTTGTCCCATGTTGGAACTCAATTCTCCTAGGGAGGTGTTTAGTTGCTCCCAATAGTTTTGTGGAGGAAGGTGCATCCCTTGAGGTATCTCAGGGATCTCATGATGAGAGGGGTCTCTTGTGTGCTCCATCCTTTTCTTAGTGATGGGCTTGTCCTCATCAATGGGGGTGTCTCCTTCTATGTCAACTCCAACTGAATAATAGAGGTGACAAATGAGATGAGGAAAGGCTAGCCTTGCCAAGGTGGAAGACTTGTCCGCCACTTTATAGAGTTCTTGGGCTATAACCTCATGAACTTCCACTTCTTCTTCAATCATAATGCTATGAATCATGATGGCCCGGTCTAGAGTAACTTCGGACCGGTTGCTAGTGGGAATGATTGAGCGTTGGATGAACTCCAACCATCCTCTAGCCACGGGTTTGAGGTCATGCCTTCTCAATTGAACCGGCTTGCCTCTTGAATCTCTCTTCCATTGTGCGCCCTCTTCACATATGACTGTGAGGACTTGGTCCAACCTTTGATCAAAGTTGACCCTTCTTGTGTAAGGATGTTCATCTCCTTGCATCATAGGCAAGTTGAACGCTACCCTCACACTTTCCGGACTGAAATCCAAGTATTTCCCCCGAACCATAGTAAGATAATTCTTTGGATCCGGGTTCATACTTTGATCATGGTTCTTTGTGATCCATGCATTGGCATAGAACTCTTGAACCATCAAGATTCCGACTTGTTGAATGGGGTTGGTAAGTACTTCCCAACCTCTTCTTCGGATCTCATGGCGGATCTCCGGATATTCACCCTTTTTGAGTGAAAAGGGGACCTCGGGGATCACCTTCTTCAAGGCCACAACTTCATAGAAGTGGTCTTGATGCACCCTTGAGATGAATCTATCCATCTCCCATGACTCGGAGGTGGAAGCTTTTGCCTTCCCTTTCCTCTTTCTAGAGGTTTCTCCGGCCTTGGATGCCATAAATGGTTATGGAAAACGAAAAAGCAACACTTTTACCACACCAAACTTAAAAGGTTTGCTCGTCCTCGAGCAAAAGAAGAAAGAAGAGAGTAGAAGAAGAAGAAATGAGGGAGAAAGGGATGGCTTTGTATTCGGCCAAAGAAGGGGAGAAGTGGTGTTTAGGTTGTGTGAAAATGAAGGAATGAAGAAGGGTATTTATAGGAGAGAGGGGAGATGGAGTTCGGCCATTATGGGTGGGTTTGGGTGGGAAAGTGGTTTGAATTTGAATGGAAGGTTAGGTGGGGTTTTATGAAGGATGGATGTGAGTGGTGAAGAGAAAGATGGGATTTGATAGGTGAAGGGTTTTTTGGGGAGGAGGTATTGAGGTGATTGGTGAATGGGGGAAGAAGAGAGAGAGTGGTGGTGGGGTAGGTGGGGGTCCTGTGGGGTCCACAGATCCTGTGGTGTCAAGGAAAAGTCATCCCTGCACCAAATGTTGCTCAAAATCACGTTTTGAGCCATTTCTGGCGTTAAACGCCGGGCTGGTGCCCATTCCTGGCGTTTAACGCCGAGTTCTAGCCCTTTTCTGGCGTTTAACGCCAGTCTGGTGCCCCCTTTCTGGCGTTAAACGCCCAGAATGGTGCCAGACTGGGCGTTAAACGCCCAACAGCTAACCTCACTGGCGTTTAAATGCCTAGCAACATCTTCCTCCAGGGTGTGCTGTTTTTCTTCCTGTTTTTCATTTTGTTTTTGCTTTTTTTCATTGATTTTGTGACTTCTCATGATCATCAACCTACAAAAGAAATAAAATAACAAAAGGAAATAGTTAATTATAAAACATTGGGTTGCCTCCCAACAAGCGCTTCTTTAATGTCATTAGCTTGACAGAAGACTCTCATGGAGCCTCACAGATACTCAGAGCCATGTTGGAACCTCCCAACACCAAACTTAGAGTTTGAATGTGGGGGTTCAACACCAAACTTAGAGCTTGGTTGTGGCCTCCCAACACCAAACTTAGAGTTTGACTGTGGGGGCTCTGTTTGGCTCTGTTTTGAGAGAATCTCTTCATGCTTCTTCTCCATGGTGATAGAGGGATATCCTTGGGCCTTAAACACAAGGGATTCTTCATTCACTTGAATGATTAACTCTCCTCTATCAACATCAATCACAGCCTTTGCTGTGGCTAGGAAGGGTCTGCCAAGGATGATGGATTCATCCATGCACTTCCCAGTCTCTAGGACTATGAAATCAGTAGAGATGTAATGGTCTTCAACTTTTACCAGAACATCCTCTACAAGTCCATGAGCTTGTTTTCTTGAGTTGTCTGCCATCTCTAGTGAGATTTTTGCAGCTTGCACCTCAAAGATCCCTAGCTTCTCCATTACAGAGAGGGGCATGAGGTTTACACTTGACCCTAAGTCACACAAGGCCTTCTTGAAGGTCATGGTGCCTATGGTACAAGGTATGGAAAACTTCCCAGGATCTTGTCTCTTTTGAGGTAGTTTCTGCCTAGACAAGTCATCCAGTTCTTTGGTGAGCAAAGGAGGTTCATCTTCCCAAGTCTCATTTCCAAATAACTTGTCATTTAGCTTCATGATTGCTCCAAGGTATTTAGCAACTTGCTCTTCAGTGACATACTCATCCTCTTCAGAGGAAGAATACTCATCAGAGCTCATGAAAGGCAGAAGTAAGTCCAATGGAATCTCTATGGTCTCATTTTGAGCCTCAGATTCCCATGGTTCCTCATTGGGGAACTCAGAGGAGGTTGGTGCACGCCCATTGAGGTCTTCCTCAGTGGCGTCCACCTCCTCTCTTTCCTCTCCATATTCGGCCATGGTTATGGCTTTGCACTCTCCTTTTGGATTTTCTTCTGTATTACTTGGGAGAGTACTAGGAGGGAGTTCAGTAACTTTCTTGCTCAGCTGTCCCACTTGTCCTTCCAAATTTCTGATGGAGGACCTTGTTTCATTCATGAAACTTTGAGTGGTTTTGATTAGATCAGAGACCATTGTTGCTAAGTCAGAGGTATTCTGCTTAGAACTCTCTGTCTGTTGCTGAGAAGATGATGGAAAAGGCTTGCCATTGCTAAACCTGTTTCTTCCACCATTATTGTTATTGATACCTTGTTGAGGTCTCTCTTGATTCTTCCCTGAGAAATTTGGATGATTTCTCCATGAAGAATTATAGGTGTTTCCATAGGGCTCTCCTAGGTAATTCACCTCTTCCATTGAAGGGTTCTCAGGATCATAAGCTTTTTCTTCAGATGAAGCATCCTTAGTCCTGCTTGGTGCATTTTGCATTCCAGACAGACTTTGAGAAATCAAATTGACTTGTTGAGTTAATATCTTGTTCTGAGCCAATATGGCATTCAGAGTATCAATCTCAAGAACTCCTTTCTTCTGATTAGTCCCATTGTTCACAGGATTCCTTTCAGAAGTGTACATGAATTGGTTATTTGCAACCATCTCAATTAGTTCCTGAGCCTCTGTAGGCGTCTTCTTCAGATGAAGAGATCCTCCAGCAGAGCTATCCAAAGATATCTTGGATAGTTCAGAGAGACCATCATAGAAAATACCTATGATGCTCCATTCAGAAAGCATGTCTGAGGGACATTTTCTGATTAATTGTTTGTATCTTTCCCAAGCTTCATAGAGGGATTCTCCATCCTTCTGTCTGAAGGTTTGGACTTTCACTCTAAGCTTACTCCATTTTTGAGGTGGAAAGAACTTTGCCAAGAAGGCATTGACTAGCTTTTCCCAAGAGTCCAGGCTTTCTTTAGGTTGAGAGTTCAACCATATTCTAGCTCTGTCTCTTACAGCAAAAGGAAATAGCATCAGTCTGTAGACCTCAGGGTCAACCCCATTAGTCTTGACTGTGTCACAGATTTGCAAGAACTCAGCTAAAAACTGATGAGGATCTTCCATTGGAAGTCCATGGAACTTGCAATTCTGTTGCATTAGAGAAACTAATTGAGGCTTAAGCTCAAAGTTGTTTGCTCCAATGGCAGGGATAGAGATGCTTCTCCCATAGAAGTCGGGAGTAGGTGCAGTAAAGTCACCCAGCACCTTCCTTGCATTGTTTGCATTATTGTTATTTTCGGCTGCCATGTGTTCTTCTTCCTTGAAGAATTCGGTCAGGTCCTCTAAAGAGAGTTGTGCTTTGGCTTCTCTTAGCTTTCTCTTCAAGGTCCTTTCAGGTTCAGGGTCAGCTTCAACAAGAATGCCTTTGTCTCTGCTCCTGCTCATATGAAAGAGAAGAGAACAAGAAGATGTGGAATCCTCTATGTCACAGTATAGAGATTCCTTGAGGTGTCAGAGGGAAAGAAAAATAGAAGAAAGAAGGTAGAAGCATTCGAACTTGTTGAGATAAAGTTCGAATTGTGCATTAAGAAGGAGCAGTACTCCATAAATAGAAGGATGTGAGAAGGAAGGAAGAGAATTTTCGAAAATTAATTAGAAAGATGTCAAAAATATTTTAAAAATTGATTGATAATTTTCGAAAATTGAGAGTGGAAAAGAAATCAAGTGATTTTTGAAAAAGATTTTGAAATTAGAAGTTAGAAAGATTTGATTGAAAACTGATTTTGAAAAAGATGTGATTAAAGAGATATGATTGAAAAGATTTGATTTAAAAACGATTTTAAAAGATATGTTTTGAAAACAATTTTTTTAAAAGATTTGATTTTGAAAATCAATGACTTGTCTAACAAGAAAAGATATGATTCAAACATTAAACCTTCCTCAACAGAAAAGGCAACATAATTGAGATGTTCAATCAAATCATTAATTGTTAGTAAGCATCTTTGAAAAAGGAAAGGAATTGATTTTGAAAACATTTGATTGAAAAGATATGATTTGAAAAAGATTTGATTTTGAAAAGCTTAGAAAACTTGAAAAAAAATGATTTGAAAAACAAAATCTTCCCCCTTTGCCATCCTGGCGTTAAACGCCCAGAATGGCCTCCATTCTGGCGTTTAACGCCCAAAATGCTACCTCTTTGGGCGTTAAACGCCCAACCAGGTACCCTGGCTGGCGTTTAAACGCCAGTCTGTCTTCTTCACTGGGCATTTTTTGAATGCTCAGCTTTTTCTATATAATTCCTCTGCAGCATGTTCTGAATCTTCAATTCTTTGTATTATTAACTTGAAAAGACACAACTTAAAAATATTTTTGGATTTTTAATAATCAAAATGCAACAAGAATGAAATAACAATGCATGCAAGACACCAAACTTAGCAGTTTGTATACTACTGACACTATATGAGACATATAAACACTCAAGCCAAAAGAATTCAAAGATCAGAGTAAGAAATCATCAAGAATTACTTGAAGATCCTTAAGATACATGAATGAATGTATGCAATTGACACCAACTTAAGATGAGACTAGTGTCTCAACAAGGAACATAACATATTTTTGGTTTTTATGAAAATTTTTTTTTGAATTTTTTTTTGTGTTTTTCGAAAATTAAGTGGAAAAAGACATCAAAATTCTTAATGAGAATTCCAGGAATCAGTGCAATGCTAGTCTAAGACTCCGGTCCAGGAATTAGACATGGCTTTACAGCCAGCCAAGCTTTCAAAGAAAGCTTCGGTCCAAAACACTAGACATGGCCAAAGGCCAGTCAAGCCTTAGCAGATCACTGCTCCAAAAGCAAGATTGATAAAAATCAACAGCTCTTGTGATGATAAGTTGAAATCTCGGTCCAATGAGATTAGACATGGCTTCTCAGCCAGCCAGATTTCAACAAATCATCATGAAACTCTAGAATTCATCTTCAAGAATTTCGAAAAAAAATACCTAATCTAAGCAACAAGATGAACCGTCAGTTGTCCAAACTGAACAATTCCCGGCAACGGCGCCAAAAACTTGGTGCTTGTTGCCGGATCTTGGCACTGATGTTACCAAAAGCTTGCTCAAAACTTGAACAATCCCCGGCAACGGCGCCAAAAACTTGGTGCGCGAAATTGTGAACATTACTTTTCACAACTCTCATAATCCCCGGTCATGAACTCCAAAAACTTGGTAGTTCAATTCCATGGCATTACACAACTTCGCACAACTAACCAGCAAGTGCACTGGGTCGTCCAAGTAATACCTTACGTGAGTAAGGGTCGATCCCACGGAGATTGTTAGTATTGAAGCAAGCTATGGTCATCTTGTAAATCTTAGTCAGGCAGACTCAAATGGATATGGTGATGAACGAAAATAACATAAAAGGTAAAGATAGAGATACTTATGTAATTCATTGGTAGGAACTTCAGATAAGTGCATGAAGATGCCTTCCCTTCCGTCTCTCTGCTTTCCTACTGTCTTCATCCAATCCTTCTTACTCCTTTCCATGGCAAGCTCGTGTAGGGTTTCACCGTTGTCAATGGCTACCTCCCATCCTCTCAGTGAAAGCGATTGCATATGCTCTGTCACAGCATAGCGGAATTCAGCTGTCGGTTCTCGGTCAGGCCGGAATAATATCCATCGATACTTTTGCGTCTGTCACTAACGCCCCGCCTGCTAGGAGTTTGAAGCACGTCACAGTCATTCAGTCATTGAATCCTACTCAGAATACCACAGACAAGGTTAGACCTTCCGGATTCTCTTGAATGCTGCCATCAGGTCCTGCCTATACCACGAAGATTCCGATTAAAGAATCCAAGAGATATTCACTAGAGCCTTGGTTGCTTGTAGAACAAAAGTGGTTGTCAGTCACCTTGTTCATAAGTGAGAATGATGATGAGTGTCACGGATCATCACATTCATCAAGTTGAAGAACAAGTGATATCTTAGAACAAGAACAAGCGGAATTGAATGGAAGAACAATAGTAATTGCATTAATACTCGAGGTACAGCAGAGCTCCACACCTTAATCTATGGTGTGTAGAAACTCCACCGTTGAAAATACATAAGCATAAGGTCTAGGCATGGCCGAATGGCCAGCCTCCCAATGATCTAAGATAGCATAAAACGAAGATAGCTACCAAAAGTCCTTTTTATACAATAGTAAAAGGTCCTACTTATAGATAACTAGTAGCCTAAGGTTTACAGAAATGAGTAAACGACATAAAAATTCACTTCCGGGCCCACTTGGTGTGTGCTTGGGCTGAGCAATGAAGCAATTTCGTGTAGAGACTCTTCTTGGAGTTAAACGCCAGCTTTTATGCCAGTTTGGGCGTTTAACTCCCATTTGGGTGCCAGTTCCAGCGTTTAACGCTGGGATTTCTTGAGGTAACTTTGAACGCCGGTTTGGGCCATCAAATCTTGGGCAAAGTATGGACTATCATATATTGCTGGAAAGCCCAGGATGTCTACTTTCCAACGCCGTTGAGAGCGCGTCAATTGGGCTTCTGTAGCTCCAGAAAATCCACTTCGAGTGCAGGGAGGTCAGAATCCAACAGCATCTGCAGTCCTTTTCAGTCTCTGAATCAGATTTTTGCTCAGAACCTTCAATTTCAGCCAGAAAATACCTGAAATCACAGAAAAACACACAAACTCATAGTAAAGTCCAGAAAAGTGAATTTTAACTAAAAACTAATAAAAATATACTAAAAACTCAACTAAAACTACTAAAAACATACTAAAAAACAATGCCAAAAAGTGTATAAATTATCCGCTCATCAATGTACATGAAATGGATGTTTGCTTCCTCTATCGCTTTTCTCACAGCTATCTTGTCCTCAAATGTCACCCTTCCTAGCTCTAACGCGTCCCCCATCCTCGCTGGGTCCAGTCCAAACTCCGACGGCAAGAGGCGCTACGGACATACAAGACTAGACTATTAATTGATTGATGATGAAATTAGAAACTAAAATGAATTGAATGAAACCTTGACATTGCCGGCTTCCTTGATGGCGTTAATGAGGTTGATCTGCAAGCCAATGTTGTGGCTCCTGATATGGACATTCGAGATGGCACTGATGACAACATCCACCTTCTTGACAGCATCCACAAGGCTCTGGTGATCGGAGAAGGATGTCTCTATGAGGTGGGCAACATCCAATCATGATTTTGCTTTCTGTCTCAAAAAGTAACAACAAAGAAGCACGAGAAGAACGTTTCTTAGAAAAGAGAAGAAGATGAAGAACGATAGAGATGGGATGCTGAAATTAGGGTTGAAAATAGGTAAAAGGACCACAATGGGTTAAATAGTTCTAATTGCCACGTCAGCTAGCCGTCATATACACCAGCGTGGCATGTCAGTGCCATGTCATTGCCGGCGGCAGGTAAATTGGCCAGAGATGCAGAGAGGGGACCAACGTGGTGCATTTTTAACAAAGTCGGGGACATAAACAGTGCAATTGGTAAGTCAGGGACTAAATCGATGCAATCAGTGAATCTCAGGGACCACTTTGGGGTTTAACTCGAACAATAGGTTTTAAAATTGACCCAATAAAGTAAAAAAAAACACTCAACCCCAAATTACCTCTTAGACTTTAACATTAGAATAACCATCTGCACACCTAGTGAATTGAACATCTAGCCATTATTAACTGTGCATGAGTAAATCGAATCAAAAGAAATAACCATCCAATTAAAAATAATGAACATAATCATATACTTTTTTAAAAATAATGACATATCCATTATTCACATTATTTAGTATTCTCATTGTCTACCTATACTTTTTCAATTAATAATTAACATATAAAATATCAAAGAATAACATAGTTCAACGACAAAGGGTGTATGCAATAATAAAGAAGACTTAGGTTCAATCCACACTTTCATCAATTTTGGAATTTTCGCTCAAACGATTTGATTGGACCAATTTCCACCGACTTTGATCAGTTCATCCCGGTTCTTGTCCTTACATGGTCTAAAGACTAAATCGAATCGATTAAAAGCCCGATTCACCAGTTTTTTTGTCGAACCAGCCGATCTGATTCGATTTTTACAACTATACATTCCTTACACTATTCTGTTAGATTTCAAATTTTTTCTAATTTTAAAACCCTAATTTTCCATAGATTTCCATATCTCCAAGCGTGAGGATCTATCATCATGAAGTATGCAATTGTAACTAAAACACTTGAATGCTTTCAATCTTTCAACATTCTGCCATTCTTGAGTATACTAGTCGTTGTTATATAATTTATTCTCCAAACATTCACTATTTGTAGTTTTGTACTCATATAAAAAATCGAATGTTCATTGTTAATCATCATCACATTGTGGAAGTTGGGAGCTTCTAAATTCTTACATTGTTCATGAATCCTAGCACTGAGTAGAGGAAAAAGGGCAGGAGAGGACAGCGCTGGCCAAGAGACAAACGACAGTTGTCATCGTTGTTGAGGAGAGAGATGAATAGAGAGAGAGAGAGAGAGAGAGAGAGCTGATGAGATAGAAAAATCAAAGAATAAATGGCTAAGCAAGAACAACACTAGCGACGAGCAAGACCACGGCTATTGCGGTCGCCATCGCCAAATTGAGGATAAGGGAACATAGAGGGAGAGAGAAGGGGGAGAATGAAAGAGAGAGAGAGAGAGAGAGAGAGAGAGAGAGAGAGAGAGAGGAGGCAATGGCATCCTTGAGGAGAGAAACAGTGAGGAAGATGATGTTGTTGTTGCGGCGGTTTTTGTGAGAAAGAAGAGGAGGATATTATTGCAGAATTTTTGCGGTTTCAGAAGAGAGTGACTGATATCTATCGTTGTTGTTGTTGTTGCGGGCTTACTGCTACTTCTAGGATGTTTGAGTAAGGGGAGAGAGTGAGGAGATAATGTTGTTGTTGTTATTCTTGTAGTTTCTCTAGTGATGTTTGGGAGAGGGAGTGACTAAAATACTGTTTGTTGTTATTGCAGTTGCTTTGGAAAAGGGAGTGAGAAAGAATGAGAAGGCTTATAACGAAATTGGCTTTTCTTTAAGGTTTGGTATTTTGTAGTGTTTTTTAATATTTGGGGGGCATTTTGTCGCTAAAAAAAGTGGATGTCATTTTTGTCAACGTATTGATAATTCAGAGGACAGAATTGGTAGTTTATCCTTTTAAGATTATGACTTATGGGAGAAAGTGAGTCATGAAATAAATTAAAAGAATTAAAAAAATCTAAATTATCTAAATTAATAAATAAAAAGATTAAGTACGATTTTGGTCCCTAAGATTTAAATAAAAAATTTTATTCGTCTCTAAAACTTTTTTTGCATTCAAATTCGTCCTTAAGGTTCAACTTGGTTTTAAAATCATACTTCGAACAATTATACCCTCAATATCATCATCTTTATAAGAAAGAAGCAAAAACTCAGAGAGAGAAAGAGAGAGAATCAGAAACTCAGAGAGAGAGAGAGATTAAAGAATAGAAGCAAGCCTCGCTGTCGTCGTGCCTTGCCCTCGCCATCGCAACGCCGTAACTCGCCCTTGCCTTGCCGCGATGCACCTGGCCCAGCTTCTTATCTCGCTGGTGGCGCCACCTCTAGAAGGATTTCCAAGCCTTTGATTTTGATTTTGATACCCAACACATTAGGAACAATGAGAGATTCATGTCTTTTGTCGACACAGTTCTATCCCAGCACAGGTCTCGGACATCCAAAAGCTCCGCCTCTCATGTGCGACACACTTAAACGAAGACAATGACATCGGAAGGTGGATGCGTGCTGCTCTCAGACCCTACCTTCAGGAAATGGATCTTCTTTTGTTTGGTTATGCTAATAGCAACTGTGTTGATGAAATATTTACATGTGCTTCGCTGGTGTCTCTCTCCTTGGTGGTGGTCATGTTCCTTCCCTCCTTGTCCTCTGTCATTTAGACTCTTGTAGAATATAGGTGAGCTAACAGAGAAACCCTAATTCCCTTCCATCCCTTTCCTTTAATCGCAAACCTTAATTTCTAAACATGGATTGTTGTTTCACGTTCTTGGTTCTTTGGCTTTGGTGAGAAATTGGAGGAAGAACAAGATATTTGTTGTTCTTGTTAATGTCTAATCCTTTTGTTAATGTTTGTTTTGACAATGATGATGATAATTTTCTTGTTTTTTGTTAATGATGATGGTTTTAGTGATGAATTGTTGTTTTGGTTCTGATTTATTTGAGGTTGTTGTTGAAGGTTTGATTTTCTTGTTGGATTCATGAACAGATGGTGATGGAGTGGTAGTAGGTGGGGTGGTAGTTGATGACAAGTCATCATATACCCATTTTTCAAGCTAATTTCACTTGTTTTGATAGCATTTATGCACTTTCTTGTATCCTAAGTAAGTGATTTGGAGTGAAAATGCATAACTTCTCTAAATCAATCAACCATATGTGAATTAATGCAAATTCATGAGGTTTTATGCTATAATTGTTGCATATTATGATAGATTGAATATCTCATGATTTTGAGCATAGCTTTGATGTGTTTGGTTGATTTATGATAGGTGAAGAAAGCTTGGAGAAAAGTGGAAGAAAGAAGGAACGGCTAGAAGCAAAGAGGGAGCAATGAAACAAGTGAAATTGAACCAAGAAACATAAAGTTGGAGTTGAAGTTAGCCCCCAAACTTTGGCACAAACTTTTGGTGCAAAGTTAGCCTCAAAGTTTGCCCCCAAACTTGAAGGCTAACTTGAGAAGTTGAAATTTCTTCCCTGGGCACTCAAAGTTTGCGCCAACGTTAGCCCCCAAACTTGGAGGCTAACGTTGGCATGTTGATTCCTCCCAGGATAGCCAAAGTTTGCGCTCAAGTTTGCCCCCAAACTTGGAGGCCAACTTTGGCATGTCAATTTCTCACCCAGGGCAACCAAAGTTTGCGCTCAAGTTTGCCCCCAAACTTGGAGGCCAACTTTGGCGCCAATTGTATTTAAGGAAAGGCCAAAGTTTGCGCTGAAGTTTGCCCCCAAACTTGAAGGCCAACTTTGGCACCAGAAAAATTGAATTGCTGATATGAAAAGTTGGCCTCAAAGTTTGACCCCAAACTTCAACTCAAACTTTGAATCCAACTTGGCAAAAATTCAAATCCGGTTCACATGGTTCACTTGGGTTTCTCTTCAAACTTCAAGAGCAATTAACCAAGGCCTCTTTCAACCCAATTTCACCAAATCAAAAGCCCATCCAAATCCCAAAATCCAAGAATAGAAAGTGTATAAATAGGAGTTAGTTTGATGTAATGAGGACCTTTACTTTTAGCTTTGAATTTTTACTTTTATTTTGGGAGCTTTTGAATACTTTCTTGGGGAGGGAATTGATCTCTCTTCTCCCTCGTTCTTGCCTTAGCAATTCTAATCTTCTGTTTCTGAGTTTTGGGTGTGAAGAGTTGAGGAAATTCTGTCTCAACCTCCATTCAAAATCTCTTCAATTCTGTTTCTGCATAATCAAGTTGAATTTCATTTTCTCTACTGCTTCTTCTTCTAATTCTTGTCAATTGCTTTGTTAACTTGGATCTAGGAAGGCAAATAGAGATCTAGGCTTTGCTACCTAGTCTCTTGAGACCTGAGACCCAATTTTACTTTTGGTTCTTCTGTGAACCTCTTCTGCACTTTATTTTCTTTCTGTTTGAATGCTTACTACTTCTGATTCAATTTTTGCTCTCTTAATTGTTGCAATTACTTTCTCTCTGTTTAGATTCTGCAATCCCATTCCTCAATTCCCTTTTACATTCAAGCAATTTACATTACTTGCCATTTAAGTTACTGCAATTTACATTTCTTGCACTTTAAGTTTCAGTCATTTACTTTCTTGTTCTTTAAGTTTCTGCAATTTTACTTTCCTGCTTCTCAATTTATTGCACATTTCCCTTCCCCCTTTACATTTACTGTCATTTACTTCTTGTTAAACACAAATCATTCAACCAAAACTTGATTCGCTTGACTAAACCACCCACTAAACTAAAATTGCTCAATCCTTCAATCCCTGTGGGATCGACCTCACTCATGTGAGTTATTATTACTTGATGCGACCCGGTACACTTGCCGGTGAGTTTTGTGTTGGATCGTTTTCCACACATCAAGTTTTTGGCGCCGTTGCCGGGGATTGAAATAGATTGACAATGATTAAGTGAAGTGGAGGTCTAGATTAAGCACTTTTTCTTTTCTGTTATTCTAATTCTTACTAACACACTAACTGTTTGAATTTTTGCTTAAACTAACCAAAACCTCATTCTAGCAATAGATTGGAGTTTTATTAATTTTCTGGGTCTGTGTGTTTATTGTTGTGTGTTTGTATGTCAGGTATAGGAAGATCTTCCCCTATCATCTCTGAAATTGATCAAAGAACCCTTCGGAGGATAAGAAGAGCCGAAAGAGGGAAGAACATTGTTGGAGAAGAAGAAGAATCTGAGGAGGAATTCCAAGATATGGAAGGAGATACCAATCAACCAGGAGGAGGAGCCAACAATGACCAACAGAGAAGAGTCTTGGCTTCATACACATTTGCAAATGCTAGGCATTGTGGGAGTAGCATTCTTCCTCCCAATGTCAATGCAAACAACTTTGAACTCAAGCCACAACTCATCACTCTGGTTCAAAACAATTGTTCTTTTGGAGGAGGTCCTTTGGAGGATCCAAATCAACATTTGTCTACCTTCTTGAGAATCTGTGACACAGTGAAAACAAATGGTGTACCTCCTGATAGCTATAAGTTGCTACTCTTCCCATTCTCTCTCAGAGATAAAGCCACTCAATGGCTAGAAACCTTTCCAAAAGAAAGCATCAACACTTGGGATGACTTGGTGAGAAAGTTTCTTGCCAAATTCTACCCCCCTCAAAGAGTTCTAAGGTTGAAGACAGAGGTTCAAACATTCACTCAATTGGAGGCCGAGAGCTTATATGAAGCATGGGAAAGATATAAGGCTCTATTGAGGAAATGTCCCCCAGAAATGTTTACTGAATGGGATAAGTTGCAAAACTTCTATGAAGGACTCACTCTTAAAGCTCAAGAAGCTCTTGATCACTCTGCAGGAGGATCCTTGCAACTCATGAAGACCACAGAGGAAGCTCGAAACCTCATTGATATGGTGGCCAACAACCAATATTTCTTTGCTCACCAAAGACAACGCCAACCATCACAGAGAAGAGGAGTAATGGAGTTGGAAGGAGTTGATTCTATTCTGGCTCAAAACAAGATGATGCAGCAGCAGATTCAACAACAATTTGAGCAAATGGCCAAAAGGATTGATGGCTTGCAAGTGGCAGCAGTGAGCACCACAAGCCAATCTCCAACTACTTGGGTGCAAAGTGAAGAAACACAAGAAGAGCAACAGCAAGAGCAAGTTCAATACATGCACAACCAAAATCCTGGAACAAATGAAGTCTATGGTGATACTTACAATCCATCTTGGAAGAACCATCCCAACCTCAGATGGGGAGACAACCATAATCAAAACCAACAACCATGGCAAAGAAACACAGGCCAGAACAATTGGAAAAACACAAACCATAACCCCCAGCCAAACACTAACCAAAATACATACAGAAAACCACAAAACAACTACCCAAATTCTAACCAATACCCACCCAATAACCAACCAACTAACCAAAACACTTATCATCATCCATCAACAACCCAAAATCAACCCATCTCACAAGACTCACAAAGGATCACCAATCTAGAGCTGCTCATGGAGAAACTAATGAAGAACCAAGAATTGACAACCAAGAATCAAGAAGCCTCCATGAAGAACCTAGAGAGGCAGATTGGACAAATCTCCAAGAAGATTTCTGTTGAAAAACCATCAAGTTCACTACCTAGTGACACCATTCCTAACCCAAAGGAAGAATGCAAGGTCGTGCAACTAAGAAGTGGAAAAGTGTTAACAGATGGTAACCAAGGAGCAACAAAGAAGCTTATGGAGAATGACACTGAGCCAACAAAGAATGATGAAGCCATCAACAAAGACATGATAAGCAAGAATGCTCCAGAAAAACTCACAGAGGAAGACAACAAACCACAGAATTTGAAGAAAGGAAAGAAGATCTTGGAGGAACCAGTTCCAAAACAGCATCAAGTGGAGAAAAGCTCAACACCACCACTGCCTTATCCACAGAGATTTCACAAGGAAACAAAGGATCAGCATTTCCACAAATTTCTTGAGACTTTTAAGAAGTTGGAAATCAACATACCTCTGGCTGAGGCACTGGAACAAATGCCTTTGTATGCCAAGTTCTTAAAGGAGCTCATCAACAAGAAAAGAGATTGGAATGAAAAGGAAACAGTGATGCTAAGTGAAGAATGTAGCGCCGTGCTCCAAAAAGGAATTCCACCAAAGCTTAAGGATCTAGGGAGTTTTGTAGTGCCATGCACTATAGGCAAACTATCCTTGGACAAAGCTCTTTGTGATCTTGGAGCTAGTATCAACTTAATGCCCTTGTCCATGATGAAGAAGCTTGCCATAGAAGAACTCAAACCCACCAGGATGTCACTAGTCATGGCAGACAGATCAATCAAGACACCGAATGGCATTGTGGAAAATTTGCTGGTTAAGGTTGGAAAATTTATCTTCCCTGCGGACTTTGTAATTCTAGATACTGATGAGGAAGGCAACAGTTCCATCATCTTGGGCAGACCATTTCTAGCAACTGCAAGAGCCATTATAGATGTGGAAAAAGGGGAAATGATTTTTAGAGTACACAATGAGCAAATGATCATCAATGTTTTCAAGTCAATGCAACACCCTCCAGAGCAGGAAGATCATTTGAGGGTGGATATGATAGAGAGCCTGGTGGAAGAAATGTTAGACATTGACCAACATGAGCAAGAAAAAGACAATCAAGAAACAATAGAGGAACATGTGGCTGAGGCTTTCATAAGCAAAGAGGAGAAACCAAGCAAGAAAGAAGAGGTGCAAAAGCAAGAATTGAAGCCATTACCTTCTCATCTCAAATATGCATTTCTTGGCACTTCAGAAAGCCTCCCGGTGATCATCAATTCGTCCTTGACAAAGAAAGAAGAAGGAGAGCTTCTCGATGTTCTCAGAGCTCACAAGGATGCCTTAGGTTGGACCATTGATGACCTGAAAGGCATCAGCCCTACAGTATGCATGCATAAGATTCTTTTGGAAAACAATTCCAAAGTAGTGATTCAACCTCAGAGAAGACTTAACCCTGCAATGAAGGAGGTCGTCCAGAAGGAAGTGATGAAATTATGGAATGCAGGAATTATATATCCTATCTCCGATAGCTCATGGATAAGCCCAGTTCAAGTGGTACCAAAGAAAGGTGGGATGACAGTCATTGTCAATGAAAGGAATGAACTCATTCCCACCAGAACTGTGACAGGGTGGAGGATGTGTATTGACTATAGAAGATTGAATGATGCCACACGCAAAGATCATTTCCCACTTCCTTTCATTGACCAAATGCTTGAAAGGTTGGCTGGCCATGCTTATTATTGTTTCTTGGATGGATATTCGGGGTATAATCAGATAGTGGTGGATCCAAAAGATCAAGAAAAGACTTCATTCACATGCCCAGTTGGAGTTTTTGCTTATAGAAGAATGCCATTTGGATTATGCAATGCCCCAGCCACTTTTCAAAGGTGTATGCTTTCCATTTTCTCAGATATGGTTGAAAAATTTTTAGAAGTTTTTATGGATGACTTCTCTGTTTTTGGTGATAATTTCAATACTTGCTTAAACCATCTAACTCTTGTCTTGAAACGATGCCAAGAAACTAATTTGGTTTTGAACTGGGAGAAGTGCCATTTCATGGTACCTGAGGGGATTGTTCTTGGTCATAAGGTTTCAAGAAGAGGAATAGAGGTTGACAAGGCGAAGGTGGAAATAATAGAAAAACTCCCTCCACCAACTAATGTGAAATCTGTTAGAAGTTTCTTGGGGCATGCAGGTTTTTATAGAAGGTTTATCAAAGATTTTTCTAAAATAGCCAAACCTTTGAGTAATCTTTTGATGATTGATCAACCTTTTGTTTTTGATAAAGAGTGCCAGCATGCTTTTGAAACTTTAAAACAGAAACTTACAACAGCACCAATTATCACACCTCCGGATTGGAACTTACCATTTGAACTCATGTGTGATGCAAGTGAAATTGCAATTGGTGCTGTACTTGGACAGAAGAAGGGAAACTTGCATCATGTCATATATTATGCAAGTAAAGTATTGAATGAAGCTCAAAAAAATTACACTACAACAGAGAAGGAGTTGTTAGCTGTAGTCTATGCATTTGATAAGTTTAGATCGTACTTGATAGGATCTAAGATTGTGGTTTATACTGATCATGCTGCTCTCAAGTATTTGATGTCAAAACAGGATGCTAAACCAAGACTCATCAGGTGGATTCTACTCTTACAAGAATTTGACATTGAGGTAAGGGACAGGAAAGGCACTGAAAATCTAGTTGCTGATCATTTGTCAAGGCTGCCACCAGAAACAATTCAAAAGGCTTCATTGCCTGTGAATGAAAGCTTCCCAGATGAACATCTTATGCTGGTTCAACAAGCACCATGGTTTGCTGATATGGCTAATTACAAAGTGGGGAGGAAGATACCTCAAGAATTCACTAAGCAACAAGTGAAGAAGCTAATCAATGAAGCAAAGAGGTTCTTGTGGGATGAACCTTACTTGTTCAAAAGATGTTCTGATGGAATAATTAGAAGATGTGTCCCTGAGAGTGAAATGCAAGATATATTATGGCATTGCCATGGCTCTGCGTACGGCGGACACTTTGGTCCAGAAAGAACAGCAGCAAAGATACTACAAAGTGGGTTCTATTGGCCAACCATCTTCAAAGATGCCAGGGAGTTTGTCCACCAATGTAATGAATGCCAAAGAGCAGGAGGATTAACAAAAAGGAACGAGATGCCACAGAACTTCATTTTGGAAGTAAAATTGTTTGATCTATGGGGCATTGATTTCATGGGACCCTTTCCCCCCTCTTATTCATTCAGATATATCTTGGTAGCAGTGGAGTATGTGTCAAAATGGGTGGAAGCCATAGCCACAACCACCTGTGATGCACAAATTGTACTTCAATTCCTAAAGAAGCACATCTTTACTAGATATGGAGTGCCCAAGGGTCTCATCAGTGATGGTGGTGGCCATTTTTGTAATAGACAAATGGAGAAACTTCTCCACAAATATGGAGTTATTCATAAGGTAGCCACACCATATCATCCCCAAACTAATGGGCAGGCAGAGTTAGCAAACAGGGAACTGAAGAAGATCCTAGAAAAGACAGTTGGTAGCACAAGAAAGGATTGGGCTAGGAAGTTGGAAGATGCACTTTGGGCATACCGAACAGCTTTCAAAACTCCTATTGGGAAGTCCCCATTTCAATTGCTATATGGCAAATCTTGTCATCTCCCTGTAGAGCTTGAGCACAAAGCCTTTTGGGCTACCAAACTTCTAAATCTGGATTCTGAAGCAGCAGGAGAGAAAAGATTATTGCAACTGAATGAGCTAGATGAGTTTAGGCTAGAAGCTTATGAAAATACCAAGATATACAAGGAAAAAGCTAAGAGATGGCATGACAGGAAGATTTTGAAGAAAGAGTTCAAACCTGGACAACAAGTTCTCTTGTATAACTCTCGGCTCAAGATATTCCCTGGCAAGCTTAAGTCTAAGTGGACTGGTCCATACTTGGTGACTAAGGTTTTCCCTTATGGGAGTATTGAATTGCTAGATGAAGCAACAAAGAATCGGTTTACAGCAAATGGTCATAGAGCAAAACTGTACCTAGGAGGGCAATGGAACAAAGAAACAGAGGCCCAGAGCCTAAATCCTCCTTGAAGCAAAAACAGAAGATGTCAAGCTAGTGACAATAAAAGAGCGCTTGTTGGGAGGCAACCCAACCTGAGGTAGTCTTTCTTTCATAGCTTTTTCAATAAAAATGTTGAATAATTGGTATGGATTGCAAGGAGCTCAGTTTGGTGTTGCACACCAAAACAATTTGAGGGAGAATGAAAACTTCTAAGTTTGGTGTCCCACCAAAAATATCAGTTAAAAATACATTCTCACCTCTTGCATGATTCTAGCTCCAAGCAATCAACCACATTATTCAACTGTTGAATTATTTTCTAGCTCTAAATCCATTAAACCTTAGCAAGGATACATGGTTTCAAATATGGTTAACTTGTTACATCTGAGACCGTGGCAAAACAATTAAGTTTGGTGTTCACACACCAAAACAAATCCTGAAACCACACTCAGTTTATGCACACTAACCATATAACTAAGGGCTTGAGAAGCAAGCAACTTTGAGAACTATGCAGGATATGAGCCAACATTTGAAGACACTATGCATTTTAACTCAGAGAACACAACAGAAGGAAGAATCAAAGGGCTGCAACTTCAAAGGTTGTATCTGAACTTAATCTTTGCTGCTGTGTGTTGTTTTGAACATGGGAACCATTGTATATCTTGCTAAAGTGTTCGTCTAGCTGTAAGTGAAATAGCTTGTTAAAAATGCTAAATTTGCATAATGCTTGTATCCATCACTTAGCTTGAAAATTGTTTTGTTTCCCATATGCTTGAATAAAAGAGTTTGGTTTGAATTGAAAAGTGAAATATCCAATGTTGCATAAGCATGAATGGAAGTTGGTGGTGGTACATGTGTTTGATTAAATGTATAACTCATGAAATAATTGTTGCATATTATCATTCTCATTCAAGTGTGAGTTAGCTTGCTGTTATAAAAGCTCTTATCAAGAATGAAACAACCCTTGGTAATAAAAACAGAAAGAAAGAGAAAGAAAAAGCCAAAATGGCAAGAAAAACAAAGAATAAAGGTTGGACACCAATAGCTTGGACCTTAGGACATATGCCTGTGGTGTTCTTGTACTAAAATCTGCTTGGATGAGTAAATTCTAAGGGGTATTTTAAAACCCGGTCACTTAGATCAACTGATTTGGGATGGCCAATTGAAAATCCACAATAAAGAGCAACTTAGATACAAAACATTTAGTTATCCAAAGAGATGCTGGGCATCAATGATCCTAAGAAGAATTAGTGAGCCATGTATCTGTGGTGGAAAGATGTTGAGCAAAAGAAAAGAAAATAAAGCCAAAGGCTATGCTGCAGCATTTGACACCCAACCTCTAAAAGAATAATAAGCTTGTTAAAGCATTATAAGCCAAGAAGAGTTAGCAAGGGAGTGAGTCAAAAAGTGAGTCTTATAACAGCAAGTTTAGCAAGCTTTTGAAGAAAGATATGTATTATGTAACAGGAACAATAACTTGAGTTGTCATTGTCTGCATAAATGCCCCATGGATCAAGTTCTGCTATCTGCATAATAAGGATAATATCCTCTTATTAATTCATTTCATGAACTCTTAGTTTTGATGCTTGCTTGGGGACAAGCAAGATTTAAGTTTGGTGTTGTGATGACAAGTCATCATATACCCATTTTTCAAGCTAATTTCACTTGTTTTGATAGCATTTATGCACTTTCTTGTATCCTAAGTAAGTGATTTGGAGTGAAAATGCATAACTTCTCTAAATCAATCAACCATATGTGAATTAATGCAAATTCATGAGGTTTTATGCTATAATTGTTGCATATTATGATAGATTGAATATCTCATGATTTTGAGCATAGCTTTGATGTGTTTGGTTGATTTATGATAGGTGAAGAAAGCTTGGAGAAAAGTGGAAGAAAGAAGGAACGGCTAGAAGCAAAGAGGGAGCAATGAAACAAGTGAAATTGAACCAAGAAACATAAAGTTGGAGTTGAAGTTAGCCCCCAAACTTTGGCACAAACTTTTGGTGCAAAGTTAGCCTCAAAGTTTGCCCCCAAACTTGAAGGCTAACTTGAGAAGTTGAAATTTCTTCCCTGGGCACTCAAAGTTTGCGCCAACGTTAGCCCCCAAACTTGGAGGCTAACGTTGGCATGTTGATTCCTCCCAGGATAGCCAAAGTTTGCGCTCAAGTTTGCCCCCAAACTTGGAGGCCAACTTTGGCATGTCAATTTCTCACCCAGGGCAACCAAAGTTTGCGCTCAAGTTTGCCCCCAAACTTGGAGGCCAACTTTGGCGCCAATTGTATTTAAGGAAAGGCCAAAGTTTGCGCTGAAGTTTGCCCCCAAACTTGAAGGCCAACTTTGGCACCAGAAAAATTGAATTGCTGATATGAAAAGTTGGCCTCAAAGTTTGACCCCAAACTTCAACTCAAACTTTGAATCCAACTTGGCAAAAATTCAAATCCGGTTCACATGGTTCACTTGGGTTTCTCTTCAAACTTCAAGAGCAATTAACCAAGGCCTCTTTCAACCCAATTTCACCAAATCAAAAGCCCATCCAAATCCCAAAATCCAAGAATAGAAAGTGTATAAATAGGAGTTAGTTTGATGTAATGAGGACCTTTACTTTTAGCTTTGAATTTTTACTTTTATTTTGGGAGCTTTTGAATACTTTCTTGGGGAGGGAATTGATCTCTCTTCTCCCTCGTTCTTGCCTTAGCAATTCTAATCTTCTGTTTCTGAGTTTTGGGTGTGAAGAGTTGAGGAAATTCTGTCTCAACCTCCATTCAAAATCTCTTCAATTCTGTTTCTGCATAATCAAGTTGAATTTCATTTTCTCTACTGCTTCTTCTTCTAATTCTTGTCAATTGCTTTGTTAACTTGGATCTAGGAAGGCAAATAGAGATCTAGGCTTTGCTACCTAGTCTCTTGAGACCTGAGACCCAATTTTACTTTTGGTTCTTCTGTGAACCTCTTCTGCACTTTATTTTCTTTCTGTTTGAATGCTTACTACTTCTGATTCAATTTTTGCTCTCTTAATTGTTGCAATTACTTTCTCTCTGTTTAGATTCTGCAATCCCATTCCTCAATTCCCTTTTACATTCAAGCAATTTACATTACTTGCCATTTAAGTTACTACAATTTACATTTCTTGCACTTTAAGTTTCAGTCATTTACTTTCTTGTTCTTTAAGTTTCTGCAATTTTACTTTCCTGCTTCTCAATTTACTGCACATTTCCCTTCCCCCTTTACATTTACTGTCATTTACTTCTTGTTAAACACAAATCATTCAACCAAAACTTGATTCGCTTGACTAAACCACCCACTAAACTAAAATTGCTCAATCCTTCAATCCCTGTGGGATCGACCTCACTCATGTGAGTTATTATTACTTGATGCGACCCGGTACACTTGCCGGTGAGTTTTGTGTTGGATCGTTTTCCACACATCAGTAGTGGTGGTGAGAAGAGAGAAACGATGATGATGGTGATGAGAAGAGAGAGAGGGGATATTTTTGTCATTAAAAAATTAATATGTCAAAAAGGACAATTTTAAAACTACGTTGAATCTTAGGAACGATTTTGTATGCAAAAAAAGATTGAGAATGAAAAAAATTTTCGACCTGAACTGTAGGGACCAAAATCGTACTTCTTGATTCTAATTGATATTAGTTTTAATGACACT
The DNA here is from genome assembly GCF_014773155.1 of Arachis stenosperma. NCBI lineage: Eukaryota > Viridiplantae > Streptophyta > Magnoliopsida > Fabales > Fabaceae > Arachis > Arachis stenosperma. The sequence continues at coordinate 104,422,343 of NC_080386.1, read as the reverse complement.
AAATTTCTTAAATTAATATAAAATGATTTTTTTTCAAAATCTTAATTTTACAATTAAATCTGGTAAAGATTTTTCATATCTCCATGGTACTCTCGATCGTTAATTAAATTCTATAATAGATATTTTTAAAATGAGTTTAAATTAAACAAGTTATCAAAAGAATAAAAAATGATAGAATATAATTCTAACTTAATAAATAAAATAGAACAACTATCTAAGAAATAATGTTTGAAAAATATTTATTGATGCAGTTCAAAAATTCAACGAAATGATTGACAAAGTAGTTCCAAGAGATATATCTTTAAAATTTACAAATAGTTAACCCATCTTTATTGATAAAGGAGATGGCTTGGTGTCATTGTATCAAGTATATTTTTAACATCTAACCATTTATGAAGATGCAGAAACGCTAGCAAGCTCCTTAGTAAGAATGTTCAAAAACTCACAACGAATAACTAAATAATCTCGTACCAAAAAAGCATGAATACTTTGTCCATTTTTAGCCCAAAAAAATTTGAAGAAAAGGGAAGTTAAACTACTAATAGAATTTGAGTGAACATTCTATAATTTTAATGGACTATTAGAAAAATTATCTAAGGAGATAAAAATGAATCTTTGTTTTTTATTCAAAATAGAAAAGATCACAAGATTTTTTATTAAAATAAATAAGAAAAAAACTTTAATTCCCTAATTACGCATGGATGAAAATAATTCCAAGAGTACGCAGTCCTAATTTATGCACGTCACCCACAAAATGGGTTTGCATGCCAATTCAAGGGAGCCGCCCACGAAATGGGCCAGGGTTCCAATACATGGACAGCAGGCACGAAATGATACCTCAGGTACATTGTCTGCAAATTGGTGCAACTCCAGGCTGGTACACGCGAAATGGCATGCCATGGACAACTCTATCGGGGCAGACGAGAAAAGGAACCACATCAGCTGTACTCCACACGAAATGGAGCCTGGAATTCACTATATAAAGGGGCGGGACAGGCAGTTTGCAAGCATGGATGGAAATTTTTGTTATGTGACGGAAAATTTCTACTCCAACAACTCTCTCTTTTCTCTATGTCTTTCTCTTCTTTGTAAAATTTTGTAGTGAGTATTTTGTAGTGTCCATGGCCACCGAAAATGTGCACGTTGTTGTATATCCGAATGGAGAAATTTCTCTCACATCTGAAGGTGTTACATTTGTTTGTGATGATCCACTGTGGTTAATGATTCCTCCGTAGACGTCGTTCAAAGAGCTGAAGAATGTGATCCTAATGAATACCGGTCTGGTCGGAAAGAAGGAAATCACGAAGTTAACTTATAGAATACCAGTTGCGGTTGCCAACTCGTTTGCATATCAGAAAATGCAGATTAAGTCTGACCAACAAGTTTCGATGATGTTTTCTTATCATCGGAGCATTGGAAGTATCTACTCGTTGGAACTATGTGTTTGTCTCCAAGATATTGGTGGAAGCTCTTCTAGTTCCAATAATGTGGTGCAACCTGAAAATGTTGGTGCCGCTTGGTGCACGAAATTGTGATCCATTCTTTTCACAACTCAAAAAGTCCCCGGTAATGGCTCCAAAAACATGGTGCTCAATACCATGGTCTAAACATAATTTCACAACTTCGCACAACTAACCAGCAAGTGCACTGGGTCATCCAAGTAATAAACCTTACGCGAGTAAGGGTCGATCCCACGGAGATTGTTGGTATGAAGCAAGCTATGGTCATCTTGTAAATCTCAGTCAGGCAGATTCAAATGGTTATGGATGATATATGAATAAAACATAAAACAAGGATAGAGATACTTATGTAATTCATTGGTGGGAATTTCAGATAAGCGTATGAAGATGCTTTGTCCCTTTCGTCTCTCTGCTTTCCTACTGTCTTCATCCAATCCTTCTTACTCCTTTCCATGGCAAGCTGTATGTTGGACATCACCGTTGTCAGTGGCTACAGTCCCGTCCTCTCAGTGAAAATGTTCAACGCACCCTGTCACGGCACGGCTAATCATCTGTCGGTTCTCAATCAGGTTGGAATAGAATCCAGTGATTCTTTTGCGTCTGTCACTAACGCCCAGCCTTCAGGAGTTTGAAGCTCGTCACAGTCATTCAATCGTTGAATCCTACTCAGAATACCACAGACAAGGTTTAGACCTTCCGGATTCTCTTGAATGCCGCCATCAATTCTAGCTTATACCACGAAGATTCCGATTAAGGAATCCAAGAGATAAACATTCAAGCCTTGTTTGCTTGTAGAACGGGAGTGGTTGTTAGGCACGCGTTCATAAGTGAGAATGATGATGAGCGTCACATAATCATCACATTCATCAAGTTCTTGAGTGCGAATGAATATCTTGGAATAAGAACAAGCTGAATTGAATAAAAGAACAATAGTAATTGCATTAATACTCGAGGTACAGCAGAGCTCCACACCTTAATCTATGGTGTGTAGAAACTCCACCGTTGAAAATACATAAGAACAAAAGTGATCATTGGCTTTGGCCCCAGAGAGGGAACCAGAAAAACCAAGATGATCTAAGAACTAGACGTCCAAAGATGAAAATACAATAGTAAAAGGTCCTATATGTAGAGAACTAGTAGCCTAGGGTTTACAGAAATGAGTAAATGACATAAAAATCCACTTCCGGACCCACTTGGTGTGTGCTTGGGCTGAGCATTGAAGATTTCATGTGTAGAGACTTTTCTTGGAGTTAAACGCCAGCTTTTGTGCCAGTTTGGGCGTTTAACTCCCATTCTTGTGCCAGTTCCGACGTTTAACGCGGGGCAGTTTTGAGCTGATTTGGAACGCCAGTTTGGGCCACCAAATCTCGGGAAAAGTATGGACTATTATATATTGCTGGAAAGCTCAGGATGTCTACTTTCCAACGCCGTTGAGAGCTCGCCAATTGGGCTTCTTTAGCTCCAGAAAATCCACTTCGAGTGCAGGGAGGTCAGAATCCAACAGCATCTGCAGTCCTTTTCAGCCTCTGAATCAGATTTTTGCTCAGGTCCCTCAATTTCAGCCAGAAAATACCTGAAATCACAGAAAAACACACAAACTCATAGTAAAGTCTAGAAAAGTGAATTTTAACTAAAAACTAATAAAAATATACTAAAAACTAACTAAAATATACTAAAAACATACTAAAAACAATGCCAAAAAGCGTATAAATTATCCGCTTATCACAACACCAAACTTAAATTGTTGCTTGTCCCCAAGCAACTGAAAATCAAATAAGATAAAGAGAAGAGAATATGCAATGTATTCCAAAAACATCTATGAAGATTAGTATTAATTAGATGAGCAGGGCTTTTAGCTTTTTGCCTCTGAATAGTTTTGGCATCTCACTCCATCCTTTGAAATTCAGAATGATTGGCTTCTATAGGAACTCAGAATCCAGATAGTGTTATTGATTCTCCTAGTTAAGTATGATGATTCTTAAACACAGCTACTTTACGAGTCTTGGCTGTGGCCCAAAGCACTCTGTCTTCCAGTATTACCACCGGATACAGACATGCCACATACACATAATTGGGTGAACCTTTTCAGATTGTGACTCAGCTTTGCTAGAGTCCCCAATTAGAGGTGTCCAGGGTTCTTAAGCACACTCTTTTTGCCTTGGATCACAACTTTATTTCTTTCTTTTTCTCTTTCTCCCTTTTTTTTCGTTTTTTTCTTTTTTTTTTCGCTTCTTTTTTTTTGTATTCACTGCTTTTTCTTGCTTCAAGAATCATTTTTATGATTTTTCAGATCCTCAGTAACATGTCTCCTTTTTCATCATTCTTTCAAGAGCCAACCATTCATGAACAACAAATTCAAAAGACATATGCACTGTTTAAGCATACATTCAGAAAACAAAAGTATTGCCACCATATCAAAATAATTAATCTGTTATAAAATTTAAAATTCATGCAATTCTTCTCTTTTTCAATTAAGAACATTTTTCATTTAAGAAAGGTGATGGATTCATAGGACATTCATAACTTTAAGGCATAGACACTAAGACACTAATGATCACAAGACACAAACATAGATAAACATAAGCATGATTTTTTGAAAAACAGAAAAATAAAGAACAAGGAAATTAAAGAACGGGTCCACCTTAGTGATGGCGGCTTGTTCTTCCTCTTGAAGATCTTATGGAGTGCTTGAGCTCCTCAATGTCTCTTCCTTGCCTTTGTTGCTCCTCTCTCATGATTCTTTGATCTTCTTTAATTTCATGGAGGAGGATGGAATGTTCTTGGTGCTCCACCCTTAGTTGTCCCATGTTGGAACTCAATTCTCCTAGGGAGGTGTTGATTTGCTCCCAATAGTCTTGTGGAGGAAAGTGCATCCCTTGAAGCATCTCAGGGATTTCATGATGAGTGGGATCTCCTGTTTGCTCCATCCTTTTCTTAGTGATGGGCTTGTCCTCATCAATGGGGATGTCTCCCTCTATGTCAATTCCAACTGAATAACAGAGGTGACAAATGAGATGAGGAAAGGCTAACCTTGCCAAGGTAGAGGACTTGTCTGCCACCTTATAAAGTTCTTGGGCTATAACCTCATGAACTTCTACTTCCTCTCCAATCATGATGCTATGAATCATGATGGCCCGATCTATAGTAACTTCGGACCGGTTGCTAGTGGGAATGATTGAGTGTTGGATAAACTCCAACCATCCCCTAGCTACGGGCTTGAGGTCATGCCTTCTCAATTGAACCGGCTTCCCTCTTGAATATCTCTTCCATTGGGCGCCCCCTTCACAGATGTCTATGAGGACTTGGTCCAACCTTTGATCAAAGTTGACCCTTCTAGTGTAAGGGTGTTCATCTCCTTGCATCGTGGGCAAGTTGAATGCCAACCTTACATTTTCCGGACTAAAATCTAAGTATTTCCCCCGAACCATTGTAAGCCAATTCTTTGGGTCCGGGTTCACACTTTGATCATGGTTCTTGGTGATTCATGCATTGGCATAGAGCTCTTGAACCATTAAGATTCTGACTTGTTGAATAGGGTTGGTAAGAACTTCCCAACCTCTTCTTCGGATCTCATGTCGAATCTCCGGATATTCACTCTTTTTGAGTTTGAAAGGGACCTCAGGGATCACTTTATTCAAGGCTACAACTTCATAGAAGTGGTCTTGATGCACCCTTGAGATGAAACTCTCCATCTCCCATGACTCGGAGGTGAAAGCTTTTGCCTTCCCTTTCCTCTTTCTAGAGATTTCTCTGGCCTTGGATGCCATAAATGGTTATGGAAAAATAAAAAGCAATGCTTTTACCACACCAAACTTAAAAGGTTTGCTCGTCCTCGAGCAAAAGAAGAAAGAAGAGAGTAGAAGAAAAAGAAATAGAGGAGATGGAGGTGGCTTTGTGGTTCGGCCAAAGGGGGAGAAGTAGTGTTTAGGGTGTGTGAAAATGAAGGAGTGAAGATGGGTTTATATAGGGGTGGAGAGAGGGGTAGGGTTCGGTTATGGGAGGGTGGGTTTGGGATTGAAAGTGGTTTAAATTTGAATGGTGAGGTAGGTGGGGTTTTATGAAGGATGGATGTGAGTGGTGAAGAGAAAGATGGGATTTGATAGGTGAGGGATTTTTGGGGAAGAGGTTTTGAGGTGATTGGTGAATGGGTGAAGAAGAGAGAGAGTGGTGGGGTAGGTGGGGATCCTGTGGGGTCCACAGATCCTGAGGTGTCAAGGAAAATTCATCCCTGCACCAAGTGAAGAGCAAAATTGCTCTTTATGCCAATTCTGGTGTTAAACGCCGGGCTGGTGCCCATTTCTGGCATTTAACGCCAGCTTCTTGCCCTTTCCTAGCGTTTAACACCAGTCTGGTGCCCCTTTCTGGCATTAAACGCCCAGAATGGTGCCAGACTGGGCGTTAAACGCCCATTTGCTGTCCTTACTGGCGTTTAAACGCCAGCAGGTTCTTCCTCGAGGGTGTGCTATTTTTCTTTCTGTTTTTCATTCTGTTTTTGCTTTTTCAACTGATTTTGTGACTTCTCATGATCATCAACCTACAGAAAACATAAAATAACAAAGGAAAATAGATAAAATATAACATTGGGTTGCCTCCCAACAAGCGCTTCTTTAATGTCAGTAGCTTGACAGAGGGCTCTCATGGAGCCTCACAGATACTCAGAGCAATGTTGGAACCTCCCAACACCAAACTTAGAGTTTGAATGTGGGGGTTCAACACTAAACTTAGAATTTGGTTGTGGCCTCCCAACACCAAACTTAGAGTTTGACTTTGGGGGCTCTGTTTGACTCTGTTTTGAGAGAAGCTCTTCATGCTTCCTCTCCATGGTGACAAAGGGATATCCTTGAGCCTTAAACACAAAGGATTCTTTATTCACTTGAATGATCAATTCTCCTCTGTCCACATCAATCACAGCCTTTGCTGTGGCTAGGAAGGGTCTGCCAAGGATGATGGATTCATCCATGCACTTCCCAGTCTCTAGGACTATGAAATCAGCAGGGATGTAATGGTCTTCAATCTTCACCAGAACATCCTCTACAAGCCCATAAGCTTGTTTTCTTGAATTGTCTGCCATCTCTAGTGAGATTCTTGCAGCTTGTACCTCAAAGATCCCTAGCTTCTCCATTACAGAGAGAGGCATGAGGTTTACACTTGCCCCTAAGTCACACAGAGCCTTCTTGAAGGTCATGGTGCCTATGGTGCAAGGTATTGAGAACTTCCCAGGATCTTGTCTCTTTTGAGGTAATCTTTGCCTAGACAAGTCATCCAGTTCTTTTGTGAGCAAAGGAGGTTCGTTCTCCCAAGTCTCATTACCAAATAACTTGTCATTTAGCTTCATGATTGCTCCAAGGTATTTAGCAACTTGCTCTTCAGTGACATACTCATCCTCTTCAGAGGAAGAATACTCATCAGAGCTCATGAATGGCAGAAATAAATCCATTGGAATCTCTATGGTCTCAGTGTGAGCCTCAGATTCCCATGGTTCCTCATTAGGGAACTCATTGGAGGCCAGTGGACGTCCATTGAGGTCTTCCTCAGTGGCGCTCACTGCCTCTTCATCCTCTCCAAGTTCGGCCATGTTGATGGCCTTACATTCTCCTTTTGGATTCTCTTCTGTATTGCTTGGAAGAGTACTAGGAGGGAGTTCAGTAATTTTCTTGCTCAGCTGTCCCACTTGTGCCTCCAAATTCCTAATGGAGGACCTTGTTTCAGTCATAAAACTTTGAGTGGTTTTGATTAGATCAGAGACCATGGTTGCTAAGTCAGAGTGGTTCTGCTTAGAATTCTCTGTCTGTTGCTGAGAAGATGATGGAAAAGGCTTGCCATTGCTAAACCTGTTTCTTCCACCATTATTATTGTTGAAACCTTGTTGAGGTCTCTATTGATCCTTCCATGAGAGATTTGGATGACCTCTCCATGAAGAATTATAGGTGTTTCCATAGGGTTCTCCCATATAATTCACCTCTTCCATTGAAGGGTTCTCAGGATCATAAGCTTCTTCTTCAGATGAAGCGTCCTTAGTACTGCCTGGTGCAGCTTGCATTCCTGACAGACTTTGAGAAATCAAATTGACTTGCTAAGTCAATATCTTGTTCTGAGCCAATATGGCATTCAGAGTATCAATCTCAAGAACTCCTTTCTTCTGATTCGTCCCATTGTTCACAGGATTCCTTTCAGAAGTGTACATGAATTGGTTATTTGAAACCATTTCAATGAGTTCTTGAGCCTCTGCAGGCGTCTTCTTCAGATGAAGAGATCCTCCAGTAGAGCTATCCAATGACATCTTAGACAGTTCAGACAGACCATCATAGAAGATACCTATGATGCTCCATTCAGAAAGCATGTCAGAGGGACACTTTCTGATCAATTGTTTGTATCTTTCCCAAGCTTCATAGAGGGATTCTCCTTCCTTTTGTCTGAAGGTTTGGACTTCCACTCTAAGCTTACTCAATTTTTGAGGTGGAAAGAACTTTGCCAAGAAGGCATTGACTAGCTTTTTCCAAGAGTTCAGGCTTTCTTTAGGTTGTGAGTCCAACCATATCCTAGCTCTGTCTCTTACAGCAAAAGGGAATAGCATAAGTCTGTAGACCTCAGGGTCAACCCCATTAGTCTTGACAGTGTCACAGATTTACAAGAACTCAGCTAAAAACTGATGAGGATCTTCCAATGGAAGTCCATGGAACTTGCAATTCTGTTGCATTAGAGAAACTAATTGAGGCTTAAGCTCAAAGTTGTTTGCTCCAATGGCAGGGATAGAGATGCTTCTCCCATAGAAGTCGGGAGTAGGTGCAGTAAAGTCACCCAGCACCTTCCTTGCATTGTTGGCATTGTTGTTATTTTCGGCTGCCATGGGTTTTTCTTCTTTGAAGATTTCTGTTAGGTCCTCTACAAAGAGTTGTGCCTTAGCTTCTCTTAGCTTTCGCTTCAAGGTCCTTTCAGGTTCAGGGTCAGCCTCAACAAGAATGCTTTTGTCTTTGCTCCTGCTCATATGAAAGAGAAGAGAACAAGAAAATATGAAATCCTCTATGTCACAGTATAGAGATTCCTTGAGGTGTCAGAGGAAAAGAAAAATAGAAGGAAGAAGTAGAGAATTCAAACTTATCAAGAAAGATGGAGTTCGAATTGTGCATTAAGGAATATTGTTAGTCCATAAATAGAAGGATGTGAGAAGAGGGGAAGAAATTTTTGAAAATAAATTAAAAAGATTTTAAAAACATTTTGAAAAACTTTAATTGATTTTCGAAAACTAAAAGTGGGAAAGAAATCAAGTGATTTTTGAAAAAGATTTTGAAATTGGAAATTAAAAAGATATGATTTGAAAACTATTTTGAAAAAGATTTGATTAAGAAGATATGATTGAAAAGTTATGGTTTTAAAAAGATGTGATTGAGAAGATATGATTTGAAAAACAATTTAAAAAGATTTGATTTTAAAAATTAATGACTTGGCTAATGGTGCACGAAATTGTGATCACTACAACTTCGCACAACTAACCAGCAAGTGTACTGGGTCGTCCAAGTAATAAACCTTACGCGAGTAAGGGTCGATCCCACAGAGATTGTTGGTATGAAGCAAGCTATGGTCACCTTGTAAATCTTAGTCAGGCAGACTCAAATGGGTATAGATGATGAATGAAACATAAAGATAAAGATAGAGATACTTATGCAATTCATTGGTAAGAACTTCAGATAAGCGAATGGAGATGCTTGGTCCCTTCCGTCTCTCTGCTTTCCTACTGTCTTCATCCAATCCTTCTTACTCCTTTCCATGGCAAGCTTATGCAAGGGTTTCACCGTTGTCAGTGGCTACCTCCCATCCTCTCAGTGGAAATATTCAACGCACCCTGTCACGGCACGGCTATCCATCTGTCGGTTCTCGATCAGGCCGGAATAGAATCCAGTGATTCTTTTGCGTCTGTCACTAACGCCCCGCCCTCAGGAGTTTGAAGCACGTCACAGTCATTCAATCATTGAATCCTACTCAGAATACCACAGACAAGGTTAGACCTTCCGGATTCTCTTGAATGCCGCCATCAGTTCTTCCCTATACCACGAAGACTCTGATCTCACGGAATGGCTGGCTCGGTTGTCAGGCGAGCACTCGGTTGTCAGGCGATCAACCATGCATCGTGTATCAGGAATCCAAGAGATATTCACCCAATCTAAGTGGTTGTCAGGCACACGTTCATAGGTGAGAATGATGATGAGTGTCACGGATCATCACATTCATTAAGTTGAAGAACAAGTGATATCTTAGAACAAGAACAAGCGGAATTGAATAGAAGAACAATAGTAATTGCATTAATACTTCGAGGTACAGCAGAGCTCCACACCTTAATCTATGGTGTGTAGAAACTCCACCGTTGAAAATACATAAGAACAAGGTCTAGGCATGGCCGAATGGCCAGCCTCCCAAAGAGGGTTCAATCATGAAAACATGATCAAAAGATCAAAACACAATAGTAAAAAGTCCTACTTATAGAAAACTAGTGGCCTAAGGTTTACAAAGATGAATAAATGACATAAAAATCCACTTCCGGGCCCACTTGGTGTGTGCTTGGGCTGAGCAATGAAGCATTTTCGTGTAGAGACTCTTCTTGGAGTTAAACGCCAGCTTTTGTGCCAGTTTGGGCGTTTAACTCCCATTTTGGTGCCAGTTCCGGCGTTTAACGCTGGAATTTCTTAACGTTTGGGCCATCAAATCTTGGGCAAAGTATGGACTATCATATATTGCTGGAAAGCCCAGGATGTCTACTTTCCAACCCCGTTGAGAGCGCGCCAATTGGGCTTTTGTAGCTCCATAAAATCCACTTCAAGTGCAGGGAGGTCAGAATCCAACAGCATCTGCAGTCCTTTTCAGTCTCTGAATCAGATTTTTGCTCAGGTCCCTCAATTTCAGCCAGAAAATACCTGAAATCACAGAAAAACACACAAACTCATAGTAAAGTCCAGAAAAGTGAATTTTAACTAAAAACTAATAAAAATATACTAAAAACTAACTAAATCATACTAAAAACATACTAAAAACAATGCCAAAAAACGTACAAATTATCTGCTCATCAGCTAACAAGAAAAGATATGATTCAAACATTAAACCTTTCTCAACAGAAAAGGCAACATACTTAAAATGTTGAATCAAATCATTAATTGATAGCAAGTATTTTTGAAAATGGAAAGAAATTGATTTTGGAAAAGATTTGATTGAAAAATATGATTTGAAAAAGATTTGATTTTGAAAAATTTTGAAAACTTGAAAAAAAAATTTGAATTAAAAACAGAATCTTCCCTCTTGTGCCATCCTGGCGTTAAACGCCCAGAATGGTATACATTCTGGCATTTAACGCCCAAAGCACTACCTTTTTGGGCGTTAAACGCCCAGCCAGGCACCCTAGCTAGCGTTTAAACGCCAGTTTACCTTCCTCACTAGCGTTTTGAACGCCCAGATTTTTTCTGTGTAATTCCTCTGCTGTATATTCTGAATCTTCAATTCTCTGTATTATTGACTTGAAAAGACACAAATTAAAAATATTTTTTTTGGATTTTTAATAATGAGGAATAATCCAAATGCAACTAAAATCAAATAACAATGTATGCAAGACACCAAACTTAGCAGTTTGTATACCATTGACATAACAAAACACTCAAGACAAGAGAATTTAAAGATCAGAACAAGGAAATCATCAAGAACAACTTGAAGATTAATGAAGATACATGCATGAATTCGAAAAATGCAAGAAGAACAGAAACATGCAATTGACACCAAACTTAACATGAGACACTAGACTTAACAAGAAACATACAATATTTTTGGTTTTTATGATTTTGTAATTTTTTTTGGATTTTTCGAAAATTAAGTGGAAAAGAAAATAAAGATATCAAAATTCTTAATGAAAATTCCAGGAATCATGCAATGTTAGTCTAAAGCTTCAGTCTAAAGAAATTAGACATGGCTAGCCAAGCTTCAGCAGGACATTGCATTCAAGAGCTAAATTGATGAGAATCAATCAGCTTTGGTGATGATAAGAACATCACCTTGAAACACTAGAATTCATTCTTAAGAACTCTGAAGATAAATACCTAATCTAAGCAACAAGATGAACCGCTAGTTGTCCAAACTCAAACAATCCCCGGCAATGGCACCAAAAACTTGGTGCACGAAATTGTGATCCATTCTTTTCACAACTCAAAAAGTCCCCGGTAATGGCTCCAAAAACATGGTGCTCAATACCATGGTCTAAACATAATTTCACAACTTTGCACAACTAACCAGCAAGTGCACTGGGTCGTCCAAGTAATAAACCTTACGCGAGTAAGGGTCGATCCCACGGAGATTGTTGGTATGAAGCAAGCTATGGTCATCTTGTAAATCTCAGTCAGGACAGATTCAAATGGTTATGGATGATATATGAATAAAACATAAAACAAGGATAGAGATACTTATGTAATTCATTGGTGGGCATTTCAGATAAGCGTATGAAGATGCTTTGTCCCTTCCGTCTCTCTGCTTTCCTACTGTCTTCATCCAATCCTTCTTACTCCTTTCCATGGCAAGCTGTATGTTGGGCATCACCGTTGTCAGTGGCTACAGTCCCGTCCTCTCAGTGAAAATGTTTAACACACCCTGTCACGGCACGGCTAATCATCTGTCGGTTCTCAATCAGGTTGGAATAGAATCCAGTGATTCTTTTGCGTCTGTCACTAACGCCCAGCCTTCAGGAGTTTGAAGCTCGTCATAGTCATTCAATCATTGAATCCTACTCAGAATACCACAGACAAGGTTTAGACCTTCCGGATTCTCTTGAATGCCGCCATCAATTCTAGCTTATACCACGAAGATTCCGATTAAGGAATCCAAGAGATAAACATTCAGGCCTTGTTTGCTTGTAGAACGGGAGTGGTTGTCAGGCACGCGTTCATAAGTGAGAATGATAATGAGCGTCACATAATCATCACATTCATCAAGTTCTTGAGTGCGAATGAATATCTTGGAATAAGAACAAGCTGAATTGAATAAAAGAACAATAGTAATTGCATTAATACTCGAGGTACAGCAGAGCTCCACACCTTAATCTATGGTGTGTAGAAACTCCACTGTTGAAAATACATAAGAACAAAAGTGATCATTGGCTTTGGCCCCAGAGAGGGAACCAGAAAAACCAAGATGATCTAAGAACTAGACGTCCAAAGATGAAAATACAATAGTAAAAGGTCCTATATGTAGAGAACTAGTAGCCTAGGGTTTACAGAAATGAGTAAATGACATAAAAATCCACTTCCGGGCCCACTTGGTGTGTGCTTGGGCTGAGCATTGAAGCTTTCATGTGTAGAGACTTTTCTTGGAGTTAAACGCCAGCTTTTGTGCCAGTTTGGGCGTTTAACTCCCATTCTTGTGCCAGTTCCGGCGTTTAACGCCGGGCAGTTTTGAGCTGATTTGGAACGCCGGTTTGGGCCATCAAATCTCGGGCAAAGTATGGACTATTATATATTGCTGGAAAGCCCAGGATGTCTACTTTACAACGCCATTGAGAGCGCGCCAATTGGGATTCTGTAGCTCTAGAAAATCCACTTCGAGTGCAGGGAGGTCAGAATCTAATAGCGTCTGCAGTCCTTTTCAGCCTCTGAATCAGATTTTTGCTCAGGTCCCTCAATTTCAGCCAGAAAATACCTGAAATCACAGAAAAACACACAAACTCATAGTAAAGTCCAGAAAAGTGAATTTTAACTAAAAATTAATAAAAATATACTAAAAACTAACTAAAACATACTAAAAACAATGCCAAAAAGTGTATAAATTATCCACTCATCACCGCTGATTTGATGCCATTCCAGGAGATTCTTAGACCTCAGAGTCCCACATTCAACGCCTTTGTGATGCACGGACAAGCAGCAGGAAATTGTTCTCGACGTCCTCCCTCGTCTAACCGAGTTGCATCCCTAGAAGGTAATGTCGATAGATTGGCAGACACGTCTGACGAAGATGAGATCAAAGATGACAGTGGTGAGGAAGCGGAAGTGATTCCTAAAACCGAACCCGTTCACCGCAAGAGGTATCTTCTAAGTTGTGTTGAATCAGGTGGTGGATCAAGCGGTACTCCAGGCCACTTTCTGTCTTTAAATCTCGGTGCAATGGGTTCGACCACCGCTGAAGACACACTTAGCAACCATGCTTTGTCCAGTGAGATGGAGCTGGAGGTCGGTCTGAAATTTCTTAATAGAGAAACTGCTATGCTTGCTGTAAAGAACTATAATATTTGTAGAAGTGCGAAATACAAGGTTGTAGAGTCGGATCAAGCTAGGTATGTATGTCGATGCAAGCAGTTTGGGGACCAATGTCGTTGGTCGGTTCGAGTTGCAAAGACAAGGGCCTCCAGATATTGGGTGGTCTGAAAATACGAAGGGCCTCACAGTTGTTTGGCAAGCTCCATGTCACAAAATCATGCTCAACTTGATAGCGACGTCATCTACCACCACATATATCCCATGGTACAAGCAGATGCTACTATTTCCATAAAGGCACTGCAAGGTTCAGTCGAGTCAGCATATGGGTACAAGGTTTCTTACAAGAAGGTGTGGCTGATGTGTGGAAAACGATCCAACACAAAACTCACCGGCAAGTGTACCGGGTCGCATCAAGTAATAATAACTCACATGAGTGAGGTCGATCCCACAGGGATTGAAGGATTGAGCAATTTTAGTTTAGTGGGTGATTTAGTCAAGCGAATCAAGTTTTGGTTGAGTGATTTGTGTTTAACAAGAAGTAAATGACAGTAAATGTAAAGGGGGAAGGGAGAAGTGCAGTAAATTAGAGAACAGGAAAGTAAATTTGCAGAAACTTAAAGAACAAGGAATTAAATGACTGAAACTTAAAATGCAAGAAACATAAACTGCAGTAACTTAAATGGCAAGAAAGATAAATGGCCTGAATATAAAAGGGAATTGAGGACTGGGATTGCAGAATCTAAACTAAGAGAAAGTAAATTGCAACAATTAAGAGAGCAAAAATTGAATCAGAAGCAATAAGCATTCAAACAGAAAGGAAATAAGGTGCAGCAGAGGTTCACAGAGGAACCAAAAGTAAAATTGGGTCTCAGGTCTCAAGAGACTAGGTAGCAGAGCCTAGATCTCTATTTGCCTTCCTAGATCCAAGTTAACAAAGCAATTGACAGAAAATTAAAGAATAAGCAATAGAAGAACAGAAATAAAATTGAATTATGCAGAAAACAAATTGAAAAGAGTTTGAATGGGAATTGAGACAGAATTTCCTCAATTTCATACACCCAATACTCAGAAACAGAAGAGTAGAATTGCCTGAGTAAGAATGAGGAAGGAGATCAGTCAATTCTCCCTTGATCCTCTTAGCTCTCGGTCAAGTCTCTCAAGAACAATTGCAAAAGCTAAAGAAAGGTGAAGGTAAAATTGGAAGTAAAGGTAAAAAGTCAAGTAAAAGGTAAAAGGTCAAAAGGTCCTAATTACATCAAACTAGCTTCTATTTATACACTTTCTATTCTTAGATTTTGGGATTTGGATGGGCTTTTGATTTGGTGAAGAAATGAATTCAAATGGATTTTTAATTTGAATTTTTGGCCCATTAAAAGTCACTCCCAGGAGGCTGCCCTGCCCTTGTGGAGGGCAGGGCAGAAAATTGATGCATGGTGCGGACGGTTGGTGCGAGCTGGGCGCGGCCTTGGTGCGTGAGATGCTGCCCTGCCCGCGCCAAGGGCAGGGCAGGAAAAGTTGGTGCGCCAGAAATTCCTTGGTGCTGCCAGAATCAGGAATTGGTGCGCCAGAATCAAAATTTGGTGCGCCAGAATTGAGCTTGGTGCATAGGATGCTGCCCTGCCCTCGCAGAGGGCAGGGCAGGAAATTTTGGTGCTGCCAGGATTGAGGTTGGTGCGCCAGATGCTGCCAGAACGTGCCATGGTGCGCCAGATTTGCTTCTTGGTGCGCCACACACAAGATTCTGCCCTGCCCGCGCAGAGGGCAGGGCAATGTTTCCTCTTTCATGTCCCGTGTTCGAAACACGGCTGGGGCACACGCTTCTCATTTTTTCTTGGCTTCTTGGCACGGCAATCAACCTTAGTTCTTGGCTTCCTCATGGTTCCTTGTTCGAGTCTTGTGGCATGCATGGGTGACATTTTTCCCTTGAATTTCTTCCTTAGAGAGCCCGATTCTGCCCTCCACAAGGGCAGGGCAAGGTTCTCTTCCTCTTGGTCTCAAGGCACATTTTGTGCTCTGCCCTTGTAGTGGGCAGGACAGAGTTGCCTTCCTTGGTTGGTTCCTTTATGTTGCCCTCCTAGAGGGCAGTGTGCCCTTGTGGAGGGCAATGTTGCCTCCCCCTTTGCATGCGGCACACTTCCTTGGGCTTTGACCACGCTTTCCTTTCCTTAGGCTACACTTCTTAGGCCACGCTTTTCCTTTTCTTTTCTTTTCTTCACCTACAATAAACCAAAACAACCACTCCAAGTATCACTAAATTCAAGAGGCTTATAAATCAATTAAAATTCAATTAAAATTAGCTCAAACCTCATGGATTAACATTAATTTCATGGTGGTTGCTTGATTTAAGGAAGTTATGTATTTTTACTCCAAATCACTTACTTAGGATACAAGAAAGTGCATAAATGCTAACAAAACAAGTAAAATTAGCTTGAAAAATGGGTATATGATGACTTGTCATCACAACACCAAACTTAAATCTTGCTTGTCCCCAAGCAAGCATCAAAACTAAGAGTATATGAAATGAATAAGAAAAGGATATTATCCTTATTATGCAGATAGCAGAACTTGATCCATGGGGCATTTATGCAGACAATGACAACTCAAGTTATTGTTCCTGTTACATAATACATATCTTTCTTCAAAAGCTTGCTAAACTTGCTGTTATAAGGCTCACTTTTTGATTCCTCCCTTGCTAACTTTTCTTGGCTTATAATGCTTTTAACAAGCTTATTATTCTTTTAGAGGTTGGGTGTCAAATGCTGCAGCATAGCCTTTGGCTTTATTTTCTTTTCTTTTGCTCAACATCTTTCCACCACAGACACATGGCTCATTAATTCTTCCTAGGATCATTGATGCCCAGCATCTCTTTGGATAACTAAGTGTTTTGTATCTAAGTTGCTCTTTATTGTGGATTTTCAATTGGCCATCCCAAATCAGTTGATCTAAGTGACCGGGTTTTAAAATACCCCTTAGAATTTACTCATCCAAGCAGATCTTAGTACAGGAACACCACAGGCATATGTCCTAGGGTCCAAGCTATTGGTGTCCAACCTTTATTCTTTGTTTTTCTTGCCATTTTGGCTTTTTCTTTCCCTTTTTTTTCTGTTTTTGTTACCAAGGGCTGTTTCATTCTTGATAAGAGTCTTTGTAACAGCAAGCTAACTCACAATTGAATGAGAATGATATTATGCAACAATTATTTCATGAGTTATACATTTAATCAAACACATGTACCACCACCAACTTCCATTCATACTTATGCAACATTGGATATTTCACTTTTCAATTCAAACCAAACTCTTTTATTTAAGCATATGGGAAACAAAACAATATTTAAAGCTAAGTGATGGATAACAAGCAATATGCAGGTTTAACATTTTTCTAGCTATTTATTAACTAACTAAAATGAAAAACAAAGAACAAGAATTGCATGAAGTAAACGAAATAAATGATGGAGGCATATCATGTTTCAGACATGCATCTCCTTATTAGAGACATGAAAGAGGAAGTATGAAAGAACTTTGCCACCTTCTAATGGTCTTGGCTGCTGCTTGATTCTCCCTTCTTCTTCTTTCTCTTCCCTGTCTTGGAATGATCTTGGATCTCTTCACTAGGACATCTTCTACCCCAAACAGAATCTAAGAGTCCTCTGAGCCCAAAATCTTCCAATCTTTGAAAGGTTGACTCAGTGTATTGATGAGATCTTGCTTGTTGCTTGGCTAAGAATTCAGGGCATTGTTCAAATGGCTTGATCTCAGGATTGAGTGTTGGCAAATTGTGGGTCAAGTACTCCAACCTTGCTTGCATGTTTTCATCATACTCAATTCTTTGTACGTGTCTAGCTTCTCCCATGGTATGATGAACATTTTTCCATTGATACAGGTTGTGACTATATTCCCCTGCTTTGGCTTGACTAAAATACAGCTTATCATATGATTCTTTGAATTTTTTGTATTGCTCTTTTTGTCCTTCAAGAATCTGTGCTTGAAATTCTTGCTGCTGAATCATCATTTGTTGTTGCCATCTCTCTTGTTTCTCCTCCATTTGATGCTGCCAAGCTTCTCGTTCTTCTCTGTCTTTTAGATATTGCTCCCTAAATTCAGGATGGGGCTCTAGATATTGCGCTGGGCCCCCCTGATTTTGGCCTTGTTGAGCCTGCATGAGTTGCTGAGATAATTCTTCAATTGATCTTTGTAATTGGCTCATGTCTATGGCATCATGAGCTTGATTTCGTCCTTCCTCTCCTTGTGATCTCCTTTGTCTAGGAGCTACTACCCCTTCTTGATTTTCTTCTTCATTCGTTCCCTCCATGCTCTTCTTGGTAATCCATTTCCCTTTCTTCACTTTTATTGTATCCTCATCTTCAAAAATTACTCCAGCTTTGTCACATAGCTTGAGGATGGTACTTGGATGTCCAAGACTCTTTGATTTGCTTGTGCTATCGGCCATTTCTTGAATACTGTCAGCTATGAGTTGTGCGAGGTTGATCTCACCTCCATGTAAGATGCAGTATGTCAAGAGTGCTCGTTTGATTGTGACCCAAGAGGCGTTTCCAGTAGGAAGGATAGATCTCCTCACTATTTCATACCATCCCTTAGCCACAGGAGTGAGATTTATCCTCCTTATGTGACTTGGAACTCCCTTTGAATCTCTTTCCCAATCAGTGTTCTCCACACATAACCCTTGCAGAATTTCATCAGGATTATTTTCCCTTTGCAATCTAGCCTCATAACTAGGCTCTGCATAGGTTATGGTTCTCAACTTGAGGGCTCTTGTGATGGCTGCTGGACTGAAGCTCACTTCAACTCCTCTCACATAACTTGTGTAAGGAGCACTATCTTTATTTTCCTTCACAGCATTAGCATAGAACTCCCTAATCATAACTGCACTGATGTCAGTTAGAGGAGCACACAAGAGCTCCCACCTTCTTTCTTTAGTGATTTGCCTCATGATGGGGTATTCTCCTTCCCTTAAATCAAGACCTTTCTCATAAATGACATTCTTTGCCTCCATGAACCTATGATATCTCCCTTCATGGAATTGGGATCTAAATTTGGTTGCATCAAAGGATGGAGGTTCGGTTACCATAGGTTCCTTTCCCGGCCTTCTTTTTGAACTTGAAGAGGCCATCAGATTTGAGGTAAGAAGAAAGAAAAAGTGAGTGTAGAAGAAATGTGTGTTGTGTTTGGGGAGAGTTTTGGTTCGGTTCTGTTGTGAGGTAAGGGAATTATGTTGGCTTTGGAAGTGGAAGAGAGTATGGTTTTCATATGAAAGTGGCTTGAATGAGAATGTGTATGCCGTGTTGGTGCCAACGGCTACTTATAGGCCAAGTCTTCAAGCTTCTCAACAAAACCACAATGAATAAATGAAGAAGGAACCATGAGTGCTCATGAAGGGCTGAGATTGAGTTGGTCATCTCAAGGACTCATGGAATGAACGGTCTGCATGCATGGTTGAGGCTTGACGAGGATCCTCCTCCCATTGGCTGCATGCATTCAGGTGTTCAATGTTGCATGCATGCAAATTCTGTTCCCCATGAACGCGCTCTCCTAGGCGCATGTGACCTCCCTCACATAGCTTCTCCTAGCCGTGGCCCCTCCTTGCATTTGCCTTAACCTTTTTCTTCCACTTGAACCAAAACAGCTAGCTTAGAATATTAATATAACCGTGGCAACTTATTTGCAATAATAAAATAAATTGTTTTGTTTGTTTAATAGTTAAAAAAAATTTTTTTGTGATCGATTGTGTCCCTAAATAAAATGTTAAAAGTTGGTGAACACCAAACTTATCTTTTATTTAGGGGATGGCTTAGCAATGCAAACCATTCTTCACAATTGATGCATTTTAAAAAAATTGATGTATGATCCCTTATCTGTATGGTTTTGAGTCCATGATTGGAAAATGATCCTCTGAACATTGTTGCATATGCAGACACCAAACTTAGTGTTTGGTCACATGCTTTATCAAAAGACTTATGCATATGCTCTAAAAGACAATCCTCTTCTTTGAACAATGAACTTGGGTGTGCCTTAAGGTACACCAAACTTAGAAGTTTGCCATGTGCTTCAAAATGATATATGCATTTACCAGGCATGAAAATTCAAAATCATATTCAGAGGAATCATAGCTTATTAAATGAAAGAGAAGACAGGAATCTTAAACCATGGGTTGCCTCCCATGAAGCGCTCTTTTATTGTCATTAGCTTGACATTGGACTTCCCTTTAAGGTGGTTGATGTTGGTGATGTCTCAACTTGTCACCTCTCACTGTCAGCTTTCTCTGTGTGCTATGGTGCTCAATTTCCATATGCTCAAGAGAAAGTATTTGGTTGACAGTGTAATAATCTTCTGCTCCCTGTTGTTGATATACTAGTTGCACTTTATCACCTTTAGAAAATCCTTCAGTTGGGATTCTCTTGTTCTTCCACCCTTTGTGAGCTTTTTTCTTGCTCTTCACCTTTTTCTTGCTTGTTGATCTTCCTTTCTTGACAGTTACTTGAGTTGTGATGCCTTCCTTCTTGCTGATCACCCCTGCTTCCTTGTGAATCCCTTTTTCTTCTTGCATCTGTTTGTTTTTCTGTTCCACTTCCTTTTCAGTTGATTGCTTTGGAAGGAGATCATCACTCATTTTGCTTGTTTCTTCATCCTTTTGTAATTCTGGGAAGACTTTCAGGGTGATGCTCTCCTCATGCATCCTGAGGGTTAACTCTCCTTGCTCTATGTCCACAATGGCTCTAGCCGTGGCCAAAAATGATCGACCAAGTATTATGGAGTTACTTCCATTTTCTGAAGAATCCAGGACCACAAAATCTGCAGGATAAATGAACTTGTCAACCTTAACTAGAAGGTTCTCGATTAGTCCTTTAGGATATACCACTGATTGGTCCACCAACTCCAAGGACATCTGTGTTGGTTTCACCTCCTCTATGCCAAGCTTTTTCACTAGAGAATATGGGATTAGATTTATGCTTGCTCCTAGATCGCACATTCCTTTGTTAATGAACAAGTTTCCAAGAGTGCATGGTAAGAAGAAACCTCCAGGGTCTTCAAGCTTGGGAGGTAGTCCCTTTTTAATGAGTGCACTGCATTCTTCACTGAGCATTACAGTCTCTTTCTCATTCCACTGTCTCTTCTTGTTAATGAGCTCCTTCAAGAACTTGGCATACAAAGGCATTTGCTCCAATGCCTCAGCCAGAGGTATGTTGATCTCCAACTTCTTAAAAGTCTCAAGAAATTTGTGGAAATGCTGATCCTTTGTTTCCTTGTGAAATCTCTGTGGATAAGGCAATGGTGGTGTTGAGCTCTTCTCCACTTGATGTTGTTTTTGAATTGGTTCTTCCAGGATCTTCTTTCCTTTCTTCAAATTCTGTGGCTTGTTGTCTTCCTCTTTGAGTTTTTCTGGGATATTCTTGGTCATCATGTCCTTGTTGATGGTTTCATCAATCTTTGTTGGCTCAGTGTCATTATGCTTGGTTGCCCCTTGGTTACCATCTGTTAACACTTTTCCACTTCTTAGTTGCACGACCTTGCATTCTTCCTTTGGGTTGGGAATGGTGTCACTAGGTAGTGAACTTGATGGTTTCTCAACAGAAATCTTCTTGGAGATTTGTCTAATCTGCCTTTCTAGGTTCTTCATGGAAGCTTCTTGGTTCTTTGTTGTCAATTCTTGGTTCTTCATCAGTTTTTCCATGAGCTGCTCCAGATTGGTGATTCTCTGTGAGTCTTGTGAGGTGGGTTGATTTTGGGGTGTTGATGGATGAAGATAAGTGTTTTGGTTGGTTGGGTGGTTATTGGGTGGATATTGGTTAGAATTTAGGTAGTTGTTTTGTGGTTTTCTGTATGAGTTTTGGTTAGTGTTTGGCTGGGGGTTATGGTTTGTGTTTTTCCAATTGTTCTGGCCTGTGTTTCTTTGCCATGGTTGTTGGTTTTGATTATGGTTGTCTCCCCATCTGAGGTTGGGATGGTTCTTCCAAGATGGATTGTAAGTATCACCATAGACTTCATTTGTTCCAGGATTTTGGTTGTGCATGTATTGGACTTGCTCTTGTTGTTGCTCTTCTTGAGTTTCTTCACTTTGCACCCAAGTGGTTGGAGGTGGGCTTGTGGTGCTCACTGCTGCCACTTGCAAGGCATCAATTCTCTTAGCCATTTGCTCAAATTATTGTTGAATCTGCTGCTGCATCATCTTGTTCTGAGCTAGAATTGAATCAACTCCTTCCAACTCCATTACTCCTCTTCTTTGTGATGGTTGGTGTTGTCTTTGATGAGCAAAGAAATATTGGTTGTTGGCCACCATGTCAATGAGGTTTCGAGCTTCCTCTGTGGTCTTCATGAGTTGTAGTGAACCTCCGGCAGAGTGATCAAGAGCTTCTTGAGCTTTAAGAGTGAGTCCCTCATAGAAGTTTTGTAACTTATCCCATTCAGTGAACATCTCTGGTGGACACTTCCTCAATAGAGTCTTATATCTTTCCCATGCTTCATATAAGTTCTCGGCTTCTAATTGAGTGAACGTTTGAACCTCAGTCTTCAACCTTAGGATTCTTTGAGGGGGATAAAATTTAGCAAGGAACTTGCTCACCAAGTCATCCCAATTGTTGATGCTTTCTTTTGGAAAGGTCTCTAGCCATTGAGTGGCTTTATCTCTGAGAGAGAATGGGAAGAGCAGCAACTTATAGCTATCAGGAGGTACACCATTTGTTTTTACTGTGTCACAGATTCTCAAGAAGGTAGACAAATGTTGATTTGGATCCTCCAAAGGCCCTCCTCCAAAAGAACAATTGTTTTGAACCAGAGTGATGAGTTGTGGCTTGAGTTCAAAATTGTTTGCATTGACATTGGGAGGAAGAATGCTACTCCCACAATGCCTAGCATTTGCAAATGTGTATGAAGCCAAGACTCTTCTCTGTTGTTGATTATTGTTGGCTCCTTCTCCTGGTTGATTGGTGTCTCCTTCCATTTCTTGGAATTCCTCCTCAGATTCTTCTTCTCCAACAACGTTCTTCCCTCTTTCAGCTCTTCTTATTCTCCGAAGAGTTCTTTGATCGATTTCAGAGATGATAGGGGAAGATCTTCCTATACCTGACATACAAACACACAACAATAAACACACAGACCCAGAAAATTAATAAAACTTCAATCTATTGCTAGAATGAGGTTTTAGTTAGTTTAAGCAAAAATTCAAACAGTTAGTGTGTTAGTAAGAATTAGAATAACAGAAAAGAAAAAAATGCTTAATCTAGACCTCCACTTCACTTAATCATTGTCAATCTATTTCAATCCCCGGCAACGGCGCCAAAAACTTGATGTGTGGAAAACGATCCAACACAAAACTCACCGGCAAGTGTACCGGGTCGCATCAAGTAATAATAACTCACATGAGTGAGGTCGATCCCACAGGGATTGAAGGATTGAGCAATTTTAGTTTAGTGGGTGATTTAGTCAAGCGAATCAAGTTTTGGTTGAGTGATTTGTGTTTAACAAGAAGTAAATGACAGTAAATGTAAAGGGGGAAGGGAGAAGTGCAGTAAATTAGAGAACAGGAAAGTAAATTTGCAGAAACTTAAAGAACAAGGAATTAAATGACTGAAACTTAAAATGCAAGAAACATAAACTGCAGTAACTTAAATGGCAAGAAAGATAAATGGCCTGAATATAAAAGGGAATTGAGGACTGGGATTGCAGAATCTAAACTAAGAGAAAGTAAATTGCAACAATTAAGAGAGCAAAAATTGAATCAGAAGCAATAAGCATTCAAACAGAAAGGAAATAAGGTGCAGCAGAGGTTCACAGAGGAACCAAAAGTAAAATTGGGTCTCAGGTCTCAAGAGACTAGTAGCAGAGCCTAGATCTCTATTTGCCTTCCTAGATCCAAGTTAACAAAGCAATTGACAGAAAATTAAAGAATAAGCAATAGAAGAACAGAAATAAAATTGAATTATGCAGAAAACAAATTGAAAAGAGTTTGAATGGGAATTGAGACAGAATTTCCTCAATTTCATACACCCAATACTCAGAAACAGAAGAGTAGAATTGCCTGAGTAAGAATGAGGAAGGAGATCAGTCAATTCTCCCTTGATCCTCTTAGCTCTCGGTCAAGTCTCTCAAGAACAATTGCAAAAGCTAAAGAAAGGTGAAGGTAAAATTGGAAGTAAAGGTAAAAAGTCAAGTAAAAGGTAAAAGGTCAAAAGGTCCTAATTACATCAAACTAGCTTCTATTTATACACTTTCTATTCTTAGATTTTGGGATTTGGATGGGCTTTTGATTTGGTGAAGAAATGAATTCAAATGGATTTTTAATTTGAATTTTTGGCCCATTAAAAGTCACTCCCAGGAGGCTGCCCTGCCCTTGTGGAGGGCAGGGCAGAAAATTGATGCATGGTGCGGACGGTTGGTGCGAGCTGGGCGCGGCCTTGGTGCGTGAGATGCTGCCCTGCCCGCGCCAAGGGCAGGGCAGGAAAAGTTGGTGCGCCAGAAATTCCTTGGTGCTGCCAGAATCAGGAATTGGTGCGCCAGAATCAAAATTTGGTGCGCCAGAATTGAGCTTGGTGCATAGGATGCTGCCCTGCCCTCGCAGAGGGCAGGGCAGGAAATTTTGGTGCTGCCAGGATTGAGGTTGGTGCGCCAGATGCTGCCAGAACGTGCCATGGTGCGCCAGATTTGCTTCTTGGTGCGCCACACACAAGATTCTGCCCTGCCCGCGCAGAGGGCAGGGCAATGTTTCCTCTTTCATGTCCCGTGTTCGAAACACGGCTGGGGCACACGCTTCTCATTTTTTCTTGGCTTCTTGGCACGGCAATCAACCTTAGTTCTTGGCTTCCTCATGGTTCCTTGTTCGAGTCTTGTGGCATGCATGGGTGACATTTTTCCCTTGAATTTCTTCCTTAGAGAGCCCGATTCTGCCCTCCACAAGGGCAGGGCAAGGTTCTCTTCCTCTTGGTCTCAAGGCACATTTTGTGCTCTGCCCTTGTAGTGGGCAGGACAGAGTTGCCTTCCTTGGTTGGTTCCTTTATGTTGCCCTCCTAGAGGGCAGTGTGCCCTTGTGGAGGGCAATGTTGCCTCCCCCTTTGCATGCGACACACTTCCTTGGGCTTTGACCACGCTTTCCTTTCCTTAGGCTACACTTCTTAGGCCACGCTTTTCCTTTTCTTTTCTTTTCTTCACCTACAATAAACCAAAACAACCACTCCAAGTATCACTAAATTCAAGAGGCTTATAAATCAATTAAAATTCAATTAAAATTAGCTCAAACCTCATGGATTAACATTAATTTCATGGTGGTTGCTTGATTTAAGGAAGTTATGCATTTTTACTCCAAATCACTTACTTAGGATACAAGAAAGTGCATAAATGCTAACAAAACAAGTAAAATTAGCTTGAAAAATGGGTATATGATGA
The DNA here is from genome assembly GCF_014773155.1 of Arachis stenosperma. Classification (NCBI taxonomy): domain Eukaryota; kingdom Viridiplantae; phylum Streptophyta; class Magnoliopsida; order Fabales; family Fabaceae; genus Arachis; species Arachis stenosperma. Next base: position 104,397,275 of record NC_080386.1, on the reverse strand, counting down.
CTTGTCTCTGACCGGCATGCAGCAATAAAGGCCGCTTTAGAGCGGGCTGGTTGTGGATGGGAACACAATGTGTTCTGTGTGAGACATATTGCCTCCAATTTTGCAACAAGTTTCAAGAGCAAGGAAGCCAAAAAAAACCTAGTCAACGCGGCGTATTCAAAGACACAAAAGCAGGCAAAGTACTTCCTTGATTTAATTAGCAACGAGGATCCAATTAACTCTCTGTAAATGACGGCATAGATCCAAGGGTTAGAGCCGCCGAAGTGGTTACAGCATCTTGATGAGGGCCGTCGATACGGTCACATGACAACCAATCTATCAGAGTGTATCAACTCAGTTCTCAAGGAAACCCGGAACCTCCCGGTTTGTGCTATTGTGAAGTCTACCTACCATCGACTGAATGCATTGTTTGTCAAGAAGGGTAGAGAGGCATAGTCGCAGATCGACTACGGTCAGGTTTTCTCACAATTTCTGCAGAAAGTTATATTGGCAAACAGAGAAGGAATCTTACAGATGCTTGTCACGTCTTATGACAGAGCAACGTCTATCTTTATAGTGGATGAGATAGCAGCCGTCGGGTATTAGTTGCGGTTCAGGGTTTACCTAGAACATGGCAGATGTGACTGTGGATACTTTCAGGCGTTGCATTATCCATGTGCACATGCAGCCACTGCATGTGCACATGCACGGCTTGATTGGTCTCGTTATGTCGTAGCTATTTATCGGGTTGAGAGCGTGTTCCAGATTTACCAGATGAAATTTCCTCCAATGCCGGACGAGGAGTTGTGGCCACCGTATGAGGGTGAATGCGTTGTTCCAAACCCCCATTTCTGCCGAATAATGGAAGGATGTCCGGTGTCAACCAGGAGCAGGAATGTGATAGACGAAGTAGAGCCAGGACCTGGAAAGCATTGCGGACTTTGCAGGCAACCGGGTCGTACACGACGGAACTTCCTGCATGTGTCTTCTACTTAGTATTGCATGTTTCCTATACTTAGTATTGCATGTTTCGAGTTATTCCTTTTCAATTAAGTCACGTTGTATGTTTTATGATAGTAATTAAGCATGCTTGTTAAGGACTTGGCATAAATTGCTGTATCGAACTTGGCTGAGGTTGGTCTCCGGCCATGTAAGGTTGAGGGTAGTAGAAATCTCCGTGGAGAGGAACTTGGTTCTGTAGATCATGTGGTTCAACCTCTGTTTCATCTTGTGGCCGATCCTGTTCGGAAAACTCTCCCTCTTCGAACCCCATCCCAGAAACTCCTTGATGTATTCCTCGATGCGCTCGTCGGCACCTACGGTCTTGTGGAACATCAGGTAACCTTACCGCCAGTGCTCTTCCATACTCTGCCGGTACACCAGGAGGAATGTCATCGGTTCACAGATCATGCAATGCTTTCAGGGTAGAGAGAAACCTCCGGGTCCTGTCACAGTACCACCTATAGTAATCCTGACTGGGACGCAAGGTGTCGACCCGATCAATGTGCCGGCGATATGCCTCAGTACGACGGCTAGCCCATACCTCAAACCAAGTTGATAGGCGGATGGGCCACCACCCATTGTCATTTCGGACCGACTGTCGATGGAATGTGTCGATATTCAGCGGAGGGCTGGGTGGTCCTTGTCTTCCCCCAAATTGATGCAACACTCTGTCAATATTGAGAATCTCAATCCATCGAAATAATATTAGAGGTACAACCGAGTGGTAGAAGTTTCCATGAGGATGGCCAAGAAATTCAGCGGTAACTTTTAACAGAATATGAGGATCCATGTACAGCATCCAATTAAAGTGAAAAAAGCGGACTATAACGTAAACACGTATTTAAGGCATCTCCATAGTTGATTATCAAAAGACCATAAACCGTACCTCATCCACTTGCAGATTGTCCAACCTTATATGGTGCCTGAGAAGGCGTTGCTCAGCATAGTCATTGTGTCCCTTCTTTCCTGCCCACCTGATGTAACCCCAAAATGTGCAAATAAATCGTACAGTAAACAGCGAACAAAATGTATAATGTAACGAAACTTAGTAGGATATGCCAAAAAATTGCCACACCTTGTAGCTAACGGAAAGGTATGCGGGGTCGTAACATCTGGTGCCCAGAACGATAGCCTGTAATAAATCCACGACATTAACAATGTATGACAACCAGCCATACCTTCGACAGTGTAATCTGTTGCCAAGCACATGGCTGGATATAGCCAACAAAGACATGCGCTCCCCCAACTATAAGTGCTGATGGCATCAAAATCGGCAAGCAAAGGTAGATAATAAACATGGACTGTGTTGTTGGCCTTGTCCGGTAGTAACATGCCGCCCAACAAATATAAAATGTAACAACGGGCATACTGGATCATGGCATCATCCGCTGCATCAAGCGGTATCTGTTGAAGATGACTTCTAATCCACTTCAGCCGTATGTTATACTTAGTTGTCCCTACATGTCCGGTTGGTACATCACCAAGTAGCTCTTCGCACCATTGCCATATATCTCTTTGGTGAAACTTGCTCTATGACCTTAGAATTCCACTAACAGGCTCGCCATCAATGGGTAACCCTAACTGCATAGCCACATCCTCTAGTGTTATAGTACACTCACCCCACAAGAGATGAAACATGTGCATCTCGGGTCGCCATCGTTCAACAAATGCGCTTATCAGCAGATTGTCATACTCAAAATGCCTTATTAAGGATGCATAATAGAATCCTGCTCGTCATAAATAAGGTTCAAGTCTCTCCCGCCTGAAATCCATGCTTGGATCCACCGGATCTGACATGAAAACATTAACAGGTGTGCCATGCAGTGTCAGAACACGTGCGGGCTACAACATCGAAACCAGAATACCACACTTAAGTTTACACTATCAAATGTTAAATAATGATAGAGACTAATAACAATATTAACCACACACGACACTTACCTTATGAATCAAATGTGCGGCAATATGCACTTCGTCTAACCGATTAAAATTTTTTTCCACATTCATACCACTACCATCGCCCATGTTACACGTTTATATTCAAGCCACAACACAAAAATCTTAGCCAAAACTCACTTTTTTTCCCACTATCTTCCATGGTTTACATTAACAAACCCTCTCTTCCAATATTATCCACTACATGAAGCACTTAGTCCCTACCCCCTTTAAATAGACACACCAATTCATCAACCCCAACCTTGCCACCACAAGCACCCAATGCATGCATGTACGGGGACTGAAGCTCTGGAAGTTACAGCCTTTACCGTGTCCCCATGCATTTCGTGGCTGCTGCCATTGTGGTGGGCATTTCGTGGGCACCGCAACCGAGGTCGTCCATTTCGCGTGTGCCGAGCCCGCCTTAGCTCATTTCATGGCCGCCTCTGCTGGAATGACCATTTCGTTGTCGCCACTGAGGAGATGATCCAATTCGTTGCTGCCATGGGGGAGTTGGACTTCCAATCAGATTTGTCAGTCCATCTTCATCTATTTCGTGGGTGGCTCTCTTGTGTTGGCATGCAAACCCATTTCGTGGGTGACGTGCATGAATTGGGACTACGTACTCTTGAAATTATTTTCATCCATGCGTAATTAAGGAATTAAAGTTTTTTCCTTATTTATTTTAATAAAAAAGCAAAGATCACAAGTGCTAATTATGCATCTCAGAAATGTTTGAAGAAAATAACAAGAATGATGGGACTACTCACATACAAAATGGTTACTTGGATTTAGAGAAAGAAGACATAGTTTCATATACCTCTCTCCATATTATTGTAGAGCGACCTCAACTCGTAGGTCATAAGACACTAATAATGTAGTCAGTTAAGCACTTAATGTAAAATAACATAAGTAATGACATCATATGAATAATAATATCAGGGTAAGAATGAGAATTATCTATATAAATTGGATCTCAATAGAGTCTTGAAGAGCATTAGATTAGAGAGAGCAGAAAGCAGAGAGTACTTAAAATTTAGATGAAATATAGAGAAAAATAGCAAAGGTAACTTCTATAGTCTAAGAATACAAAATATTTTCTTAGAGAAAAATAAAATAGTTAAAAATCTTTCTCCTGGAAAAAATATTTCCGAACAAAAAGCCTTTTATATAATAAATTATTACAAGAATAAAAGAAGAAAATACTTTTTTTTCAAAAAGGTATTTCTGAAGCTTACTCCTCGTTATTTTCTTGAAATTTACATATATGATATTATGAACTATGTGAAACATCTTGAAATAACAGAAGACTCTGATTTATATAACATAATAACGTTACTTGATAATAAAAAAAACAAGCTATTCTTAAATGTGATTTAGATCTAAAAACATATGAAAGTTTTGCTAATAAAATACTTTAAAAGAACTATTTTTAGTAAAAAAAAAACATAATATATTATAAAAAAGTTTATTTGAAAATATCTATAAAAAAAAGATATGCTAATGGAGAATTAAAAATAACATTAATATATGATGAAAAATTATCAAACAAATAGCAAAAATAAATTAAAGATCAACAAAAGAGATTTGAAATAGGATGGAGTCATATAAGTACTATACAAGTATTAGTTAAATACTTAAATCTACATACATGAAGGATATTAATTATTCAGTAACTTTAGCAATTTGTGTAAAAGAATTATAGATTCAATAGATCAAATAATAGAAATTGTCCATGAAAACTAAACAAATGCAAATGTTAAATTTAATGTTTACATAAAATATGTTATACATCTTTCAATAGAAAATTTAGGAAGATTAATAATCCTAGTTTATAAATTTCATACAAGAAATCTCATAAAGTAAAATGATGAACCTTTTTTAATTACATATGTCATAAAACTATGCTCTAACTAATAGTCATCATAGCATAATTTTCAAAAATAAAGAAAGAATTTATATAGATATTGTTTTGAAAAATTCTCAAAATAAAAATACCAAAATTTAGAACAATTGAAAACTTAGGCTATTTTTTTTTGCATATGACACCTATATTGGTGTAACGCATGGTTATAGATCTTAGAGGAGTTTTATGGGGGTGTGACGGCGTTCAGGTGTTGTGAAGAAATCGGATGGTCCGACTTCATGCAGGTGAAGGAAGACACAAATCAGACCGTCCGATTTGTGTGAGGCAGTAATTCCGTTTGCAAAGAAATCGGATGGAGCGATTTCATGAAAGGGGGGAGAAGATTTTGGGCCAAGGAAATCGGACCCAGCGATTTCTTGGAGATGAAGAAATTTTTTGGCGGCCAACCTCAAAATGGATGATCCGATTTTAGTGTTCAAAAAAATTTGAAATGGAGCATGCGGTCGGACGGTCCGATTTGAGCTTCATAAATACTCAAATTAATGCCGAGCTACCAACCAACTTTCTCATCTTCTTCTTCTCACAGTTTTGAGTTCTTTGAAGCTCGAAGCTTTCTTTCTCATCTTCTCTATTCCGTGATGGATGATAGAGTGAAATTAAAAGTGTATTATCATGGTCAAATTTTATTACAAACATTTGAAGGAGTGAAATTTGTGTGTCAAAATCCATTAGATGTTGTGATTCCATTCACTCTGTCATTTGAAGAATTAAAAGGTGTGATTTGGGAGAAAATGGATCCTCAAATACGTAGGGGAGTGTCATATATTCTGTACAGATATCCTGTATCTGTATTTGGTGGGTTCGTTGATGAGCGGATAATTTGTACGCTTTTTGGCATTGTTTTTAGTATGTTTTTAGTATATTTGGTTTAGTTTTTAGTATATTTTTATTAGTTTTTAGTTAAAATTTACTTTTCTGGACTTTACTATGAGTTTGTGTGTTTTTCTGTGATTTCAGGTATTTTCTGGCTGAAATTGAGGGACCTGAGCAAAAATCTGATTCAGAGACTGAAAAGGACTGCAGATGCTGTTGGATTCTGACCTCCCTGCACTCGAAGTGGATTTTCTGGAGCTACAGAAGCCCAATTGGCGCGCTCTCAATGGCGTTGGAAAGTAGACATCCTGGGCTTTCCAGCAATATATGATAGTCCATACTTTGCCCAAGATTTGATGGCCCAAACCGGCGTTCAAAGTCACCTTCAGATTTCCCAGCGTTAAACGCCGGAACTGGCACCAAAATGGGAGTTAAACGCCCAAACTGGCACAAAAGCTGGCGTTTAACTCCAAGAAGAGTCTCTACACGAAAATGCTTCATTGCTCAGCCCAAACACATACCAAGTGGGCCCGGAAGTGGATTTTTATGTCATTTACTCATCTTTGTAAACCTTAGGCTACTAGTTCTCTATAAGTAGGACCTTTTACTATTGTATTTTCATCTATCAATCTTTGGACATCTAGTTCTTAGATCATTGGGAGGCTGGCCTCACGGCCATGCCTAGACCTTGTTCTCATGTATTTTCAACGGTGGAGTTTCTACACACCATAGATTAAGGTGTGGAGCTCTGCTGTACCTCGAGTATTAATGCAATTACTATTGTTCTTCTATTCAATTCCGCTTGTTCTGTCCAAGATATCACTTGTTCTTCAACTTGATGAATGTGATGATCCGTGACACTCATCATCATTCTCACCTATGAACGTGTGACTAACAACCACCTCCGTTCTACCTTAGATTGGGTGAATATCTCTTGGATTCCTGATACACGATGCATGGTTGATCGCCTGACAACCGAGTGCTCGCCTGACAAACGAGCCAGCCATTCTGTGAGATCAGAGTCTTCGTGGTATAGGCAAGAACTGATGGCGGCATTCAAGAGAATCCGGAAGGTCTAACCTTGTCTGTGGTATTCTGAGTAGGATTCAATGATTGAATGACTGTGACGTGCTTCAAACTCCTGAGGGCGGGGCGTTAGTAACAGACGCAAAAGAATCACTGGATTCTATTCCGGCCTGATTGAGAACCGACAGATGGATAGCCGTGCCGTGACAGGGTGCGTTGAACATTTCCACTGAGAGGATGGGAGGTAGCCACTGACAACGGTGAAACCCTTGCTTAAGCTTGCCATGGAAAGGAGTAAGAAGGATTGGATGAAGACAGTAGGAAAGCAGAGAGACGGAAGGGAAGGCATCTTCATACGCTTATCTGAAGTTCCTACCAATGAATTACATAAGTACCTCTATCTTTATCTTTATGTTTTATTCGTTCATTACCATACCCATTTGAGTTTGCCTGACTAAGATTTACAAGGTGACCATAGCTTGCTTCATACCAACAATCTCCGTGGGATCGACCCTTACTCACGTAAGGTATTACTTGGACGACCCAGTGCACTTGCTGGTTAGTTGTGCGAAGTTGTAGTGATCACAATTCCGCCCACCAAGTTTTTGGCACCGTTGCCGGGGATTGTTTCGTGTATGGACAACTGACGGTTCATCTTGTTGCTTAGATTAGGTATTTTTCTTCAGAGTTCTTAAGAATGAATTCTAGTGTTTCATGATGATCTGTTGAAGTTTGGCTGGCTGAGAAGCCATGTCTAATCTTATTGGACCGAGGTTTCAACTGATCATCACAAGAGCTTGTTGATCTCTATCAATCTTGCTATTGGAGCAATGATCTGCTAAGGCTTGGCTGGCCATTGGCCATGTCTAGTGTTTTGGACCGAAGCTTTCTTTGAAAGCTTGGCTGGCTGTGAAGCCATGTCTAATTCCTGGACCGGAGTCTTAGACTAGCATTGCAATGATTCCTGGAATCCAAATTAAGAATTCTGAAACTTTTATTTTCTATTTCCATATAATTTTCGAAAAAAAAAACACAAAAAAATTTCAAAATCATAAAAACCAAAAATATTTTATGTTTCTTGTTTGAGTCTAGTGTCTAATTTTAAGTTTGGTGTCTTGCAATGCATTGTTTATTTGATCTTGGTTCTATTTTCAAGTCAATAATACAGGGAACTGAAGATTCAGAACATGCAGCAGAGGAATTACACAGAAAAAGCTGGGCGTTCAAAAACGCCCAGTGAAGAAGGACAGACTGGCGTTTAAACGCCAGCCAGGGTGCCTGGTTGGGCGTTTAACGCCCAAAAAGGTAGTGCATTGGGCGTTAAACGCCAGAATGTGCACCATTCTGGGCGTTTAACGCCAGGATGGCACAAGGGGGAGGATTTTGTTTTCAAATCAATTTTTTTTCAAGTTTTCAAAGTTTTTCTAAATCAAATCTTTTTCAAATCATATCCTTTCAATCAAATGTTTTCAAAATCAATTTCTTTCCTTTTTCAAAGATACTTGCTATCAATTAATGATTTGATTCAACATTTTAAGTATGTTGCCTTTTCTGTTGAGAAAGGTTTAATGTTTGAATCATATCTTTCCTTGTTAGACAAGTTATTAATTTTTAAAATCAAATCTTTTTAAAATTGTTTTCAAATCATATCTTCTCAATCACATATTTTTTTTTTTAAAACCAATCATATCTTCTTAACCTCATCTTTTTCAAAAAAGTTTTCAATCAAATCTTTTTGACTTCTAATTTCAAATTTTTTTTCAAAACTCACTTGATTCTTTTTCCACTTTGAGTTTTCGAAAATTATCAATCAATTTTTCAAAATGATTTTAAAAACTTCTTAATTAATTTTCGAAAATTCTCTTCCCCTCTTCCCACATCCTTCTATTTATGGAGTACCACTCCTTCTCAATGCACAATTCGAACTCTATCTGATTAAGTTCGAATTCTTCTACCTCTTTCTTCTATTTTTCTGTTCTTCTGACACCTCAAGGAATCTCTATACTGTGACATAGAGGATTCTATATTTTCTTGTTCTCTTCTCTTTCATATGAGCAGGAGCAGAGACAAAGGCATTCTTGTTGAAGCTGACCCTGAACCTGAAAGGACCTTGAAGTGAAAGCTAAGAGAAGCTAAGGCACAACTCTCTACAGAGGACCTAACAGAAATCTTCAAAGAAGAAGACATGGCAGTCGAAAACAACAATAATGCAAACAATGCAAGGAAGGTGCTGGGTGACTTTACTGCACCTACTCCCGACTTTTATGGGAGAAGCATCTCTATCCCTGCCATTGGAGCAAACAACTTTGAGCTTAAGCCTCAATTAGTTTCTCTAATGCAACAGAATTGCAAGTTCCATGGACTTCCATTGGAAGATCCTCATCAGTTTTTGGCTGAGTTCTTGCAAATCTGTGACACTATCAAGACTAATGGGGTTGACCCTGAGGTCTACAGACTTATGCTATTCCCTTTTGCTGTAAGAGACAAAGCTAGGACATGGTTGGACTCACAACCTAAAGAAAGCCTGGACTCATGGGAAAAGCTAGTCAATGCCTTCTTGGCAAAGTTCTTTCCACCTCAAAAATTGAGTAAGCTTAGAGTGGAAGTCCAAACCTTCAGACAGAAGGATGGAGAATCCCTCTATGAAGCTTGGGAAAGATACAAACAATTAATCAGAAAGTGCCCCTCTGATATGCTTTCTGAATGGAGCATCATAGGTATTTTCTATGATGGTCTCTCTGAACTGTCCAAGATGTCTTTGGATAGCTCTGCTGGAGGATCTCTTTATTTGAAGAAGACGCCTACAGAAGCTCAAGAGCTGATTGAAATGGTTGCAAATAACCAATTCATGTACACTTCTGAAAGGAATCCTGTGAACAATGGGACTAATCAGAAGAAAGGAGTTCTTGAGATTGATACTCTGAATGCCATTTTGGCTCAAAACAAGATATTGACTCAACAAGTCAATTTGATTTCTCAAAGTCTGTCTGGAATGCAAAATGCACCAAGCAGTACTAAGGATGCTTCATCTGAAGAAGAAGCCTATGATCCTGAGAACCCTTCAATGGAAGAGGTGAATTACCTAGGAGAACCCTATGGAAACACCTATAATTCTTCATGGAGAAATCATCCAAATTTCTCATGGAAGGATCAACAGAGACCTCAACAAGGTTTCAACAACAATAATGGTGGAAGAAACAGGTTTAGCAATGGCAAGCCTTTTCCATCATCTTCTCAGCAACAGACAGAGAATTCTAAGCAGAACCCCTCTGACTTAGCAACTATGGTCTCTGATCTAATCAAAACCACTCAAAGTTTCATGACTGAAACAAGGTCCTCCATTAGGAATTTGGAGGCACAAGTGGGTCAGCTGAGCAAGAAAATTACTGAACTCCCTCCTAGTACTCTTCCAAGCAATACAGAAGAAAATCCAAAAGGAGAGTGCAAGGCCATCAACATGGCCAAATTTGGAGAGGAAGGAGAGGAAGTGAACGCCACTGAGGAAGACCTCAATGGGCGTGCACTAGCCTCTACTGAGTTCCCTAATGAGGAACCATGGGAATCTGAGGCTCAAAATGAGACCATAGAGATTCCATTGGACTTACTTCTGCCTTTCATGAGCTCTGATGAGTATTCTTCCTCTGAAGAGGATGAGTATGTCACTGAAGAGCAAGTTACTAAATGCCTTGGAGCAATCATGAAGCTAAATGACAAGTTATTTGGAAATGAGACTTGGGAGAATGAACCTCCTGTGCTCACCAAAGAACTGGATGACTTGTCTAGGCAGAAATTACCTCAAAAGAGACAAGATCCTGGGAAGTTTTCAATACCTTGTACCATAGGCACCATGACCTTCAAGAAGGCTCTGTGTGACTTAGGGTCAAGTGTAAACCTCACGCCTCTCTCTGTAATGGAGAAGCTAGGGATCTTTGAGGTGCAAGCTGCAAGAATCTCATTAGAGATGGCAGACAACTCAAGAAAACAAGCTCATGGACTTGTAGAGGATGTTTTGGTGAAGATTGAAAACCATTACATCCCTGATGATTTCATAGTCCTAGAGACTGGGAAGTGCATGGATGAAACCATCATCCTTGGCAGACCCTTCCTAGCCACAGCAAAGGCTGTGATTGATGTTGATAGAGGTGAACTGATCATTCAAGTGAATGAAGAATCCTTTGTGTTTAAGGCTCAAGGATATCCCTCTGTCACCATGGAGAGGAAGCATGAAGAGCTTCTCTCAAATCAGAGTCAAACAAAGCCCCCACAGTCAAACTCTAAGTTTGGTGTTGGGAGGCCACAACCAAACTCTAAGTTTGGTGTTGAACCCCCACATTCAAACTCTAAGTTTGGTGTTGGGAGGTTCCCACATTGCTCTGATCATTTGTGAGGCTCCATGAGAGCCCTCTGTCAAGCTACTGACATTAAAGAAGCGCTTGTTGGGAGGCAACCCAATGTTATATTTTATATATTTTCCTTTGTTATTTTATTTTATTTTGTAGGTTGATGATCATGAGAAGTCACAAAATCAATTAAAAAAGCAAAAACAGAATAAAAAGCAGGAAGAAAAACAGCACACCCTGGAGGAAGAACTTACTGGCGTTTAAACGCCAGTAAGGCTAGCAGGTGGGCGTTTAACGCCCAGTCTGGCACCATTCTGGGCGTTTAACGCCAGAAAGGGGCACCAGACTGGCGTTAAATGCCAGAAAAGGGCAAGAACCTGGCGTTAAACGCCAGAAATGGGCACTAGCCCGGCGTTTAACGCCAGAATTGGCTCAAAACGTGATTTTGCATGCCATTTGGTGCAGGGATGACTTTTCCTTGACACCACAGGATCTGTGGACCCCACAGGATCCCCACCAACCCCACCACTCTCTCTCTTCTTCACCCATTCACCAATCACCTCAACACCTCTTCCCCAAAAACCCTTCACCTATCAAATCCCATCTTCCTCTTCACCACTCACATCCATCCTTCATAAAACCCCACCTACCTCACCATTCAAATTCAAACCACTTTCCCTCCCAAACCCACCCTCACTTGACCGAACCTTACCCTTCCCCCTCCCCTATTTATACCCTTCTTCACCCCTTCATTTTCACACAACCTAAACACCACTTCTCCCCCTCTTTGGCCGAACACAAAAGCCATTCCCTTCTTCCTCATTTCTTCTTCTTCTACTCTCTTCTTTCTTCTTTTTGCTCGAGGACGAGCAAACCTTTTAAGTTTGGTGTGGTAAAAGCGTTGCTTTTTCGTTTTTCCATAACAATTTATGGCATCCAAGGCCAGAGAAACCTCTAGAAAGAGGAAAGGGAAGGCAAAAGCTTCTACCTCCGAGTCATGGGAGATGGAGAGATTCATCTCAAGGGTGCATCAAGACCACTTCTATGAAGTTGTGGCCTTGAAGAAGGTGATCCCCGAGATCCCTTTTTCACTCAAAAAGAGTGAATATCCGGAGATCCGACATGAGATCCGAAGAAGAGGTTGGGAAGTCCTTACCAACCCCATTCAACAAGTCGGAATCTTGATGGTTCAAGAGTTCTATGCCAATGCATGGATCACCAAGAACCATGATCAAAGTGTGAACCCAAATCCAAAGAATTATCTTACTATGGTTCGGGGGAAATACTTGGATTTTAGTCCGGAAAGTGTAAGGTTGGCATTCAATTTGCCCATGATGCAAGGAGATGAACACCCTTACACTAGAAGGGTCAACTTTGATCAAAGGTTGGACCAAGTCCTCACAGTCATATGTGAAGAGGGCGCCCAATGGAAGAGAGATTCAAGAGGGAAGCCGGTTCAATTAAGAAGGCATGACCTCAAGCCCGTAGCTAGAGGATGGTTGGAGTTCATCCAACGCTCAATCATTTCCACTAGCAACCGGTCCGAAGTTACCATAGACCGGGCCATCATGATCCATAGCATCATGATTGGAGAAGAAATAGAAGTTCATGAGGTTATAGCTCAAGAGCTTTATAAGGTGGTGGACAAGTCCTCTACCTTGGCAAGGTTAGCCTTCCCTCATCTCATTTGTCACCTCTGTTATTTAGTTGGAGTTGACATAGAGGGAGACATCCCTATTGATGAGGACAAGCCCATCACTAAGAAGAGGATGGAGCACACAAGAGACCCCACTCATCATGAGATCCCTGAGATTCCTCAAGGGATGCACTTTCCTCCACAAAACTATTGGGAGCAACTAAACACCTCCCTAGGAGAATTGAGTTCCAACATGGGACAACTGAGGGTAGAGCATCAAGAACACTCCATCATCCTCCATGAAATTAGAGAAGATCAAAGAATCATGAGAGAGGAGCAACAAAGACAAGGAAGAGATATTGAGGAGCTCAAGCACTCCATAGGATCTTCAAGAGGAAGAAAGAGCCGCCATCACTAAGGTGGACCCGTTCTTTAATTTCCTTGTTCTTTATTTTCCTGTTTTTCGAAAATTAATGCTTATGTTTTTCCATGTTTGTGTCTTGTGATCATTAGTGTCTTAGTGTCTATGCCTTAAAGTTATGAATATCCTATGAATCCATCACCTTTCTTAAATGAAAAACGTGCTTAATTGAAAAAGAAAAGAATTGCATGAATTTTGAATTTTATAGCAGTTTAATTATTTTGATGTGGTGGCATTACTTTTGTCTTCTGAATGTATGCTTAAACAGTGCATATGTCTTTTGAATTTGTGGTTCATGAATGTTGGCTCTTGAAAGAATGATGAAAAAGGAGACATGTTACTGAGGATCTGAAAAATCATTAAAATGGTTCTTGAAGCAAGAAAAAGCAATGAAAAAAAAAAGAAAAATTTCAAAAAAAAAACGAAAAAAAAGAGAGAAGAAAGAAAGAAATAAAGTTGTGATCCAAGGCAAAAAGAGTGTGCTTAAGAACCCTGGACACCTCTAATTGGGGACTTTAGCAAAGCTGAGTCACAATCTAAAAAGGTTCACCCAATTATGTGTCTGTGGCATGTATGTATCCGGTGGTAATACTGGAAGACAGAGTGCTTTGGGCCACAGCCAAGACTCAATAAGTAGCTTTGTTCAAGAATCATCATACTTTACTAGGAGAATCAATAACACTATCTGGATTCTAAGTTCCTAAAGAAGCCAATCATTCTGAATTTCAAAGGATAGAGTGAGATGCCAAAACTGTTCAGAGGCAAAAAGCTAAAAGCCCCGCTCATCTAATTAATACTGATCTTCATAGATGTTTTTGGAATTCATTGCATATTCTCTTCTTTCTATCTTATTTGATTTTCAGTTGCTTGAGGACAAGCAACAATTTAAGTTTGGTGTTGTGATGAGCGGATAATTTGTACGCTTTTTGGCATTGTTTTTAGTATGTTTTTAGTATATTTGGTTTAGTTTTTAGTATATTTTTATTAGTTTTTAGTTAAAATTCACTTTTCTGGACTTTACTATGAGTTTGTGTGTTTTTCTGTGATTTCAGGTATTTTCTGGCTGAAATTGAGGGACCTGAGCAAAAATCTGATTCAGAGACTGAAAAGGACTGCAGATGCTGTTGGATTCTGACCTCCCTGCACTCGAAGTGGATTTTCTGGAGCTACAGAAGCCCAATTGGCGCGCTCTCAACGGCGTTGGAAAGTAGACATCCTGGGCTTTCCAGCAATATATGATAGTCCATACTTTTTCCAAGATTTGATGGCCCAAATTGGCGTTCAAAGTCACCTTCAGATTTCCCAGCGTTAAACGCCGGAACTGGCACCAAAATGGGAGTTAAACGCCCAAACTGGCACAAAAGCTGGCGTTTAACTCCAAGAAGAGTCTCTACACGAAAATGCTTCATTTCTCAGCCCAAACACACACCAAGTGGGCCCGGAAGTGGATTTTTATGTCATTTACTCATCTTCGTAAACCTTAGGCTACTAGTTCTCTATAAGTAGGACCTTTTACTATTGTATTTTCATCTATCAATCTTTGGACATCTAGTTCTTAGATCATTGGGAGGCTGGCCTCACGGCCAAAGCTAGACCTTGTTCTCATGTATTTTCAACGGTGGAGTTTCTACACACCATAGATTAAGGTGTGGAGCTCTGCTGTACCTCGAGTATTAATGCAATTACTATTGTTCTTCTATTCAATTCCGCTTGTTCTTTGTCCAAGATATCACTTGTTCTTCAACTTGATGAATGTGATGATCCGTGACACTCATCATCATTCTCACCTATGAACGTGTGACTGACAACCACCTCCGTTCTACCTTAGATTGGGTGAATATCTCTTGGATTCCTGATACACGATGCATGGTTGATCGCCTGACAACCGAGTGCTCGCCTGACAAACGAGCCAGCCATTCTGTGAGATCAGAGTCTTCGTGGTATAGGCAAGAACTGATGGCGGCATTCAAGAGAATCCGGAAGGTCTAACCTTGTCTGTGGTATTCTGAGTAGGATTCAATGATTGAATGACTGTGACGTGCTTCAAACTCCTGAGGGCGGGGCGTTAGTAACAGACGCAAAAAAATCACTGGATTCTATTCCGGCCTGATTGAGAACTGACAGATGGATAGCCATGCCGTGACAGGGTGCGTTGAACATTTCCACTGAGAGGATGGGAGGTAGCCACTGACAACGGTGAAACCCTTGCTTAAGCTTGCCATGGAAAGGAGTAAGAAGGATTGGATGAAGACAGTAGGAAAGCAGAGAGACGGAAGGGAAGGCATCTTCATACGCTTATCTGAAGTTCCTACCAATGAATTACATAAGTACCTCTATCTTTATCTTTATGTTTTATTCGTTCATTACCATACCCATTTGAGTTTGCCTGACTAAGATTTACAAGGTGACCATAGCTTGCTTCATACCAACAATCTCCGTGGGATCGACCCTTACTCACGTAAGGTATTACTTGGACGACCCAGTGCACTTGCTGGTTAGTTGTGCGAAGTTGTAGTGATCACAATTCCGCCCACCATTCGTTCAATTTCAAACGAAATACGTAACCGATGAAGCGATCATGCAAGAAAATTTTTAGTGTATCTTGAAGGCCGGTCCCAAATATCATTCATCGAACTGTATGTTGAGTTCGAGCAATCTGCAGTGGACTGAGATATTGAATTAGAATATTACAATAGTGATAGTGAAGAAGAGTTTGAAAGTAACTTCGAGGTCGTTGATCCAGGTGTAGACGAAGACCATGTTGACGATGCTTTAGTGGCAAATGTGGCAAATATGGCAAATGCACTAGTAAACCAGTAGCCGTTTGAGAAGCTGACTTTTATGCGGTCATTGGATTTGGAGGTAATGCATGCACCAGAGTTTCCTCAATATGTAAATGCAGGTATGTCATCTTTTTAAATTAAGATTTGTTAAACTATGATGTGTGCATAGTTTTGAGTTTAGAACAAATATTTAAGACAACGGTAAATAGGCAAAATATAGCATATAATTAGTAATTGATTAATGTTTAACTATCAAGTGAACGTGTATGCTAAGAAATTTAGTATTTTCCATCATTGTTGTTAAAACCATACCAGACCGGACCGAACTATCCGGTTCGACCAAAACACCACTGAACTGGACCGGTCAGTTTGGCCAGAAAACCATTGAACCAGACCGGCTGGTTTGACTAGAAAACCATTGATCCTGACCGGCCAGTTTGACCAGAAAACCATTGCACTGGACCGTAGGTTGGTCTGGTCCGATGATGAGACCACACTTGGCAATGAACCGGTGCGAACTGGTCAAATCCAGAATGAACCGGTTTGGTTCTGATAACTATGTTTTCCATTGTTGTGTGATTATTAGTTTATTAAATACCGTTTCATGACCTAGTTGATAAACTTATTAACCTTTGAATCATTCATTCTTGATTTACGGATCATTGTTTTGATTAATGCGACACATATTTAACAGTTATTTATGGAACTATTAAATTTGTGAGGTGATTGCAACAGAGCTTCCCGTTATGCCAGATGGTGAATTTACCGTGGGAATGGAATTCAGTTCTAGGGAGGCAGTAATTAAGGTGATGAAAGATTATACTATCCGCAGAGGTATAGATTATTAGGTGCATGAGTCAGAACCAACGACATTCTATGCTAAATGCACCCAGTATGGTGCAGGATGTGATTGGCTGATCAGGGTGAGCAAAATGTCCAGAAAGTACTGTTGGGAGATAAGGAGGTACAATTGTAGTCACACCTGTACTAGGGCCACCATTTCTCAAGATCATTCGAAGCTAGATTCCAACACAATTGCAGAAGCAATAAAGCCATTGGTAGAAGTTGACCCGTCTATAAATGTAAAATCATTTATTGTGGAAGTACAGTCAAAGTTTAACAACATCATAAGTTATCGCAAAGTATGGTTGGCAAAATAGAAGGCAGTGGAGTCAATATTCGGAGGTTGGGAAGCTTCGTACGAAGCCTTGCCGATATGGTTTGAGGCCATGTGTCACAAGGAGCCATCCGCAGTCGTTCATTTTGAAACAAAGCTTGCGTATCAGGGAAATGACTTGGTTCCTAATATTCATGTACTGCACTGAGTCTTCTGGAGTTATTACCCTTGTATTAGAGCATTCAGACATTGCAAGCCAATAGTGCAGGTAGACGGAACTCATTTGTATGGAAAATACAAGGGTTGTTTGTTGGTTGCAGTTTCACAAGATGGCAACAAAAACATCGTGCCTATTGCACTTGCGATAGTTGAGGGAGAGACTTCTGAGGCTTGGCACTTTTTTCTTAGTAACTTGCGACAGCATGTTGTGACACGTGATGGTGTGGGCCTTATCTCTGATCGGCACAATTCCATTAGGGCAGCTATTGCTCGTAGTAACGGAGCTTGGTCTCCTCCCAGAGCATTTTACATGTTTTGCATCAGACATATAGAGTCCAAATTTTTTAGGAAGTTCAAGGCTCCGTATCTGCAGAAGCTTATCGTCAACATCGGTACGATAGTTACGATTACAGTTACTCTTGAACCTAGTTATTATGATGAACGTTACTTATAGTGGGTCTTTTTTTTTTTTTAATCACAGGATACTCGCGAACAGTTCGCGAGTACGAGACGCGTTATCAGCATTTACGCAAGTGGGGTGAGGCTTATACCAATTGGTTGGATCGGATTCCACGTGAACAGTATGCTTTAGCATTTGATGGGGGATATCGATGGGGTCATATGACCACCAATCTAGTGGAGTGCATAAACTCGGTACTGAAAGGGGCTCGCAATCTTCCAGTCACTGCACTTGTTAAGGCAACATTTACAAGCTTAATGGGTTGTTTACCCGAAAAAGAGTCGAGGCTGAGGCTCGAAGTAATTCAGGACATATGTTCTCTGAGCTTGTAACCTCCAAATTGCATGCCAATTAGCGGGCAGCGGGTAACATCCAAGTTAGTTGCTTTGACCAATAGAATGAGGTATTTGAAGTGTGTGAGTGTCCCTGTGGTCTAGAGTATACAGTGGACCTCCGTCGACAACGGTGTGACTGTGGTGAATTTCAGGTCGACCGACTTCCATGTCGACATGTATTTGCTTGTTGTGCAAACCAGCGGCTGGATTGGCAACTATATGTACATGATATCTACAAAATAGACCAACTTCAACGAGTTTATAGGGAGAGGTTTAGGCCACTAGGGAATCCCACAACATGGCCTGTTTATCATGGACCTCGATTCGTAGGTAATCCGTTCCTCAGACGGGTATCCAAAGGCCGGCCAAGGATGACCCATTTCTTGAATGAGATGGACACTCGGATGTTGCGTGGTCCTAGGCGATGTAAGCAATGCGGGGCCGAGGGCCACAGCCGTAGTAGATGTTGTCAACGTGGTGCTGTAAGTGCATGTGTGAGTAACCAATAGAGCTCCAGCCAAATTTCTCACTCTTGTTATTGTATGACTTTCAATATTTTATATGTTGTATGACTTTCGTGTGTGATGTTATTGTATGACTTTGGGGTTTTCATATACTAAAAATTTAATGAGAGTGCTGATGAAAAGTAAAGTAGCATAGTTGATGACATAAATAAGTCCACTGATGAGCGGATAATTTATACGCTTTTTGGCATTGTTTTTAGATAGTTTTTAGTAGGATCTAGCTACTTTTTAGTATATTTTTAATAGTTTTTAAGCAAAATTCATATTTTTAGACTTTACTATGAGTTTGTGTCTTTTTCTGTGATTTCAGGTATTTTCTGGCTGAAATTGAGGGACCTGAGCAAAAATCTGATTCAGAGGCTGAAAAAGGACTGCTGATGCTGTTGGATTCTGACCTCCCTGCACTCGAAATGAAATTGTTGAAGCTACAGAAATCCAAATGGCGTGCTCTCAATTGTGTTGGAAAATAGACATCCAGGGCTTTCCAGAAATATATAATAGTTTATACTTTGATCGAGTTTTGATGACGCAAATTGGCATTTAAATGCCAATTCTCTGCCCTATTCTGGCATTAAACGCCAGAAACAGGTTACAAGCTAGAGTTAAACTTCCAAAACAGGCTGCAAACTGGCGTTTAACTCCAAGAGAAGTCTCTACACATGAAAGCTTCAATGCTCAGCCCAAGCACACGCCAAGTGGGCCCGAAAGTGGATTTCTGCATCATTTACTTATTTCTATAAACCCTAGTAACTACTCTAGTATAAATAGGACCTTTTACTATTGTATTATACATGATGGGATCTTTGATTAGTTTTATGCTATCTTAGACTTTTATGGAGGCTGGCCATTTGGCCATGCCTGGACCTTCATCACTTATGTATTTTCAACAGTGAAGTTTCTACACACCATAGATTAAGGTGTGGAGCTCTGCTGTTTCTCAGAAATTAATGCAATTACTATTGTTCCTCTATTCAATTCAAGCTTATTCTTGTTCTAAAATATTCATTCATACTTCAACCTAATGGATATGATGATCCGTGACACTCATCATCATCCTCACTCATGAACGCGTGCCTGACAACCACTTCCGTTCTACCTTCGATTGAATGTGTATCTCTTAGATTCCTGGTCCATGCGTTTGATTGCCTCTCCTGACAACAGAGCCTTCAATTCCTTGAGATCAGAGTCTTCGTGGTATAAGCTAGAACCAATTGGTAGCATTATTGAGATCCGGAAAGTTTAAACCTTGTCTGTGGTATTCCGAGTAAGATCTGGGATGGGATGGCTGTGACGAGCTTCAAACTCATGACTGTTGGGCGTAGTGACAGACCCAAAAGGATCATTGGATCTTATTCCAACACAAGTGAGAACCGACAGATGATTAGCCTTATGTAACCCGTAGCTGGACCATTTTCACTGAGAGGATGGACGGTAGCCATTGACAACGGTGATCCCCCTACATACAACTTGCCATGGAAAGGAGTATGAATGATTGAATAAAGACAGTAGGAAAGCGGAGATCCAGAAGGAATAACGCATCTCCATACACTTATCTGAAATTCCCACCAATGAATTACATAAGTATCTCTATCTTTATTTCATGTTTATTTATCTTTTAATTATCAAAATTCCATAACCATTTAAATCCGCCTGACTGAGATTTACAAGATGACCATAGCTTACTTCAAGCCGACAATCTCCGTGGGATCGACCCTTACTCACGTAAGGTTTATTAATTGGACGACCCAGTGCACTTGTTGGTTAGTTGTGCGAAGTTGTGAAAAAGAGTTGAGATTACAATTGTGCGTACCAAGTTATTGGCGCCATTGAGATCACAATTTTGTGCACCAAGTTTTTGGCGCCGTTGCCGGGGATTGTTCGAGTTTGGACAACTGACGGTTCATCTTGTTGCTCATATTAGGTAATTTTCTTCTTGTTTTAACCATTATTTTATTTTCAAAAAGTCTTCAAAAATCTTTCAAAATTTTTCTTTTTTTTCGTTTTTCTAAAAATAATTTTCGAAAAATCCAAAAAAATTAATAAAATCATAAAAAAACAAAAATATTTTGTGTTTCTTGTTTGAGTCTAGTGTCAATTTTTAAGTTTGGTGTCAATTGCATGTTTTAAAAATTTGTGCATTTTTCGAAAATTTCATGCATTGCATTCTTCATGATCTTCAAGTTGTTCTTGACAAGTCTTCTTGTTTGATCTTCATATTTTCTTGTTTTGTGTCTTTTGTTATTTTTCATATGCATTTTTAAATTCATAGTGTCTAAACATGACAAATCTCTAAGTTTGGTGTCTTGCATGTTTTTCTTTTCTTGAAAATTTTTCAAAAATAAGTTCTTGATGTTCATCATGAACTTCTAAGTGTTCTTGGTGTTCATCTTGATATTCAAAATGTTCTTGCATGTTTTCTTGTTTTGATATTAATTTTTCATGTTTTGAGCCAATTTTATGTTTTTCCCTCTTCTCATTAAAAATTCAAAAAAATAAAAAAATATATCTTTTCCTTATTTCACTCATAAATTTCGAAATCTTTGGGTTGACTTAGTCAAAAATTTTTTAAATAAGTTGTTTCTTGTTAGTCAAGTCAAGATTTCAATTTCAAAATTTTATCTTTTCAAAATCTTTTTTTAAAATAAAATCTTTTTCAATTTTTCCCTTTGTTTTTTGAAAATTTTCAAAAATCTTTTTCAAAACTTTTCAAAATCTTTTTCTTATTTTTACTTCAAATTTTCGAAAATCTTTACTAACATTAATGTTTTGATTCAAAAATTTCAAGTTTGTGACTTGTCTATTAAGAAAGGCTCAATCTTTAAAATTCTAAAATCATATCTTTTAGTTTCTTGTTAGTCAAGTCATCAACTTTAATTTTAAAAATAAAATCTTTTTAATTTCCTTTTCAACTCTTTTTCAAAATAAATTTCAATCATATCTTTTTCAAATCATATCTTTTTTTATCAGATCTTTTTCAATCATATTGTTTTTTAAATTTTGATTTCAAAAATCTTTTCTAACTTCTTATCTTTTCAAAATTGATTTTCAAATCTTTTTCAATTAACTAATTGACTTTTTGTTTATTTTACTATTTCTTATCTTTTTCAAAACCACCTAACTACTTTTCTCTCTCTAATTTTCGAAAACTCCTCACCCTTTTTCAAAATTCTTTTAATTAACTAATTGTTTCAAATTTTAATTTTAATTTTATTTCTTCTCTTAATTTTTGAAAATCACTAACCATTTTTCAAAAATAATTTTCGAAATTATCTCCCTCTCATCTTCTTCTATTTATTTATTTAATCACTAACACTCTTCTCTTCTTCTTATAATTCGAACCCTCTCTTCCTCTCTGTGTTCGAATTTTTCTCTTTCTTTCCTTATTCTTCTTCTCTTCTACTCACATAAAGGAATCTCTACACTGTGACATAGAGGATTCTTCTTCTTTTCTGTTCTCTTTTTTTTCATATGAGCAGAAGCAAGGACAAGGACATTCTTTTTGAAGCAGATCCTGAACCTGAAATGACTCTGAAGAAGAAGCTAAGAGAAGCGAAAGCACAACAATCCAGAGAAAACCTTACAGAGAATCTCAAAAAAGAAGTAATGGCCGAACCCAACAACAATGCAAGGAAGATGCTTGGTGACTTTACTGCACCAAATTCCAACTTCCATGGAAGAAGCATCTCAATCCCTGCCATTGGAGCAAACAACTTTGAGCTAAAGCCTCAATTAGTTTCTCTGATGCAACAGAATTGCAAGTTTCATGGACTTTCATCAGAAGATCATTTTCAGTTCTTAACTGAATTCTTGTAGATCTATGATACTGTTAAAACCAATGGAGTTGATCCCAATGTCTATAAGTTTATGCTTTTCCCTTTTGCTGTTAGAGACAGAGCTAGAATATGGTTGGACTCTCAACCTAATGATAGCCTGAACTCTTGGGATAAGCTGGTCACGGCTTTCTTAGCCAAGTTTTTTCCTCCTCAAAAGCTGAGCAAGCTTAAAATGGATGTTCAAACCTTTAGGTAGAAAGAAGGTGAATCCCTCTATGAAGCTTGGGAAAGATACAAGCAACTGACCAAAAAGTGTCCTTCTGACATGCTTTCAGAATGGACCATCCTAGATATATTCTATGATGGTCTGTCTGAATTGTCTAAGATGTCATTGGACTATTCTACAGGTGGATCTATTCACCTGAAGAAAATGCCTGCAGAAGCTCAGGAACTTATTGAAATGGTTGCAAATAACCAATTCATGTACACCTCTGAAAGGAATCCTGTGAGTAATGGGATGCCTCAGAGGGAGGAAGTTCTTGAAATTGATGCTCTGAATGCCATATTAGCTCAGAACAATATGTTGACTCAGCAAGTCAATATGATTTCTCAGAGTCTGAATGGTTTGCAAAATGCATCCAACAGTACTAAAGAAGCATCTTCTGAAGAAGAAGCTTATGATCCTAAAAACCCTGCAATGGCAGATGTGAATTACATGGGTGAAGCCTATGGAAACACCTATAATCCCTCATGGAGAAATCATCCAAATTTCTCATGGAAGGATCAACAAAAGCATCAACAAGGCTTTAATAATGGTGGAAGAAACAGGTTTAGCAATAGCAAGCCTTTTCCATCATCCTCTCAGCAACAGACAGAGAATTCTGAGCAGAGCCCCTCTAGCTTAGAAAATATAGTCTCTGATCTATCTAAGATCACTCTAAGTTTCATGAATAAAACAAGACCCTCTATTAGAAATTTGGAGGCACAAGTGGGCCAGCTGAGTAAAAGAGTCACTGAAACTCCTCCTAGTACTCTCCCAAGCAATACAGAAGAGAATCCAAAAAGAGAGTGCAAGGCCATAACCTTACTTGGTGTGGTTGAACCTAGAGAGGAGAAGGAGGACGTGAATCCCAATGAGGAAGACCTCATGGGATGTCTTCTGGACAAAAAGGAGTTCCCAATTGAGGAATCTAAGGAATCTGAGGCTCATCTAGAGACCATAGAGATTCTATTGAACCTACTTCTGCCATTCATGAGCTATGATGACTATTTTTCCTCTGAAGAGGATGAAGATATTACTGAAGAGTAAGTTGCTAAGTACCTTGGAGCAATCATGAAGCTGAATGCCAAGTTATTTGGTAATGAGACTTGGGTGGATGAACCCCCCCTTGCTCACCAATAAACTGAATAACTTGATTAGGCAGACATTACCTCAAAAATAAGAGGATCCCGAAAGGTTCTTAATACCTTGTACCATAGGCACCATGACCTTTGAGAAGGTTATGTGTGACCTGGGGTCAGGCATAAACCTCATGCCACTCTCTGTCATGGAGAAACTGGGAATCTTTGAGGTTCAAGCTGCAAGAATCTCACTAGAGATGGCAGACAAATCCATGAAAAAGGCTTATGGACTAGTAGAGGATGTGCTAGTGAAGGTTGAAAGCCTTTACATCCCTGCTGATTTCATAATCCTAGACACTGGGAAAGATGAGGATAACTCCATCATCCTTGGCAGACCTTTCCTAGCCACAGCAAAAGCTGTGATTGATGTTGATAGAGGAGAGTTGGTCCTTCAATTGAATGAGGACTACCTTGTATTCAAGACTCAAGGTTCTCCTTCTGTACATATGGAGAGGAAGCATGAAAAGCTTCTCTCAATACAGAGTCAAACAAAGCCCCACATTCAAACTCTAAGTTTGGTGTTGGGAGACCACAACCAAACTCTAAGTTTGGTGTTGAGAGGCCACAACCAAACTCTAAGTTTGGTGTTGGAGGTGATGAGCAGATAATTTATACGCTTTTTGGCATTATTTTTAGATAGTTTTTAGTATAATCTAGCTACTTTTACGGACGTTTTCATTAGTTTTTATGCTAAATTCATATTTCTAGACTTTACTATGAGTTTGTGTATTTTTCTGTGATTTCAGGTAATTTCTGGCTGAAATTGAGGGATGGTGTGTGAAATTATGATCACTACTTTTCACAACTCAAATAATCCCTAGTAATGGCCCCAAAGACTTGGTGCTCAATACCATGGCATAAACACAACTTCGCACAACTAACCAGCAAGTGCACTGGGTCGTCCAAGTAATAAACCTTACGCGAGTAAGGGTCGATCCCACGAAGATTGTTGGTATGAAGCAAGCTATGGTCACCTTGTAAATCTTAGTCAGGCAGACTCAAATGGGTATAGATGATGAATAAAACATAAAGATAAAGATAGAGATACTTATGCAATTCATTGGTGAGAACTTCAGATAAGCGAATGGAGATGCTTTGTCCCTTCCGTCTCTCTGCTTTCCTACTGTCTTCATCCAATCCCTTCTTACTCCTTTCCATGGCAAGCTTATGCAAGGGTTTCACCGTTGTCAGTGGCTACCTCCCATCCTCTCAGTGGAAATGTTCAACGCACCCTGTCACGGCACGGCTATCCAGCTGTCGGTTCTCGATCATGTCGGAATAGAATCCAGTGATTCTTTTGCGTCTGTCACTAACGCCCCACAATCGCGAGTTTGAAGCTCGTCACAGTCATTCAATCATTGAATCCTACTCAGAATACCACAGACAAGGTTTAGACCTTCCAGATTCTCTTGAATGCCGCCATCAATTCTAGCTTATACCACGAAGACTCTGATCTCACGGAATGGATGGCTCGGTTGTCAGGCGAGCGCTCGTTTGTCAGGCGAGCAACAACCATGCGTCGTGTATTAGGAATCCAAGAGATATTCACCCAATCTAAGGTAGAACGGAGGTGGTTGTCAGTCACACGTTCATAGGTGAGAATGATGATGAGTGTCACGGATCATCACATTCATCAAGTTGAGGAACAAGTGATATCTTGGAGTAAGAACAAGCTGAATTGAATAGAAGAACAATAGTAATTGCATTAATACTCGAGGTACAGCAGAGCTCCACACCTTAATCTATGGTGTGTAGAAACTCCACCGTTGAAAATACATAAGAACAAGGTCTAGGCATGGCCGTGAGGCCAGCCTCCCAATGAGGGTTCAATCATAAAAACATGATCAAAAGATATCAAATACAATAGTAAAAGGTCCTATTTATAGGGAACTAGTAGCTTAAGTATTACAAAGATGAGTAAATGACATAAAAATCCACTTCCGGGCCCACTTGGTGTGTGCTTGGGCTGAGCAATGAAGCATTTTCGTGTAGAGACTTCTCTTGGAGTTAAACGCCAGCTTTTGTGCCAGTTTGGGCGTTTAACTCCCACTTTGGTGCCAGTTCCGGCGTTTAACGCTGGAAATTCTGAAGGTGACTTTGAACGCCGGTTTGGGCCATCAAATCTTGGGCAAAGTATGGACTATCATATATTGCTGGAAAGCCCAGGATGTCTACGTTCTAACGCCGTTGAGAGCGCGCCAATTGGGCTTCTGTAGCTCCAGAAAATCCACTTCGAGTACAAAGAGGTCAGAGTCCAACAGCATCTGCAGTCCTTTTCAGTCTCTGAATCAGATTTTTGCTCAGGTCCCTCAATTTCAGCCAGAAAATATCTGAAATCACAGAAAAACACACAAACTCATAGTAAAGTCCAGAAAAGTGAATTTTAACTAAAAACTAATGAAAATATACTAAAAACTAACTAAATCATACTAAAAACATACTAAAAACAATGCCAAAAAGCGTACAAATTATCTACTCATCACAACACCAAACTTAAATTGTTGCTTGTCCCCAAGCAACTGAAAATCAAATAGGATAAAAAGAAGAGAATATGCAATGAACTCCAAAAACATCTATGAAGATCAGTATTAATTAGATGAGCGGGCTTTAGCTTTTTGCCTCTGAACAGTTTTGGCATCTCATTTTATCCTTTGAATTCAGAATGATTGGCTTCTTTAGGAACTCAGAATCCAGATAGTGTTATTGATT